>NC_057796.1:272165049-272232885 GCF_018294505.1 Triticum aestivum | reverse complement strand
TCCACAAGTATAACAGCAATCCATGGAAAACCAACAAATTGCACGCAAATTCGGTGAGGCTATTTTTGTAGAGATTTTTGAATTAGGGCAAAACAAAGTAAAACTAGGCTACAAAAGTGAGGGCAAGGGGTTCCAAATTCTGACAACCTTGCTCATGATATAAAATGATGTAGGGAAAAGTCCTATATTGTCCCAATCTTCACAATTTAAAGGTGGCAAAGGGGAAAATCTCAAAAAACACATGAACTCAAGAGGAATAACACTAATGAACAAGGTTCACATCACACATGTCCTCTCAAAGCATCCAAAGTAAGAGACTTATCAAGATCCACAAACAATAAAGGAAAAGGTAAAAGGTTGGAGTTATTCCCGAATCTCTAAGAGAGATGGGGCCTTGAGAGACATTGTTCCCCAAACCCTATGAGGGAAGGAGGTCTTGATGATCCAATGGAGAATCCTTCACCCTTTGGAGGTCTTGATCTTCTAGGAGGTGATAAGGTGAGCAAAGCTCTCTCAAGTCTATGCAACTATATGACTCGTTGCACCATAAGCGTGAAGCCCAACTGGAGCCAAGAAATGAAGAAACTTATGAACAACATATTTTCCGAATGATGAGACAAGAAGCGAAGCAACTTATGAACATCATATTTTGCGAATGATCAACAAATTGGACACGGCGTCGACCAACATGAAACATAAATATATTTTTCAGGAACACTGAGAGAATCGCCTGCCTCTGTATTGAAGAGAGAAGGGTTTGTCACAGTGAAGCATCTATATGATCATTGCATGGAACATCCATTATGCATGAAAAATTACTCATCGCAAACGGCCACAAACGGCGCTAGATGGACCGTGTTAAATGAATCCATCGCATGAGCTCACGCGAGCCTGGTCAAAATTGCAGGCGAGAGAAGTGAAACAAATTATTGTAAGGACCATCATGACAACATAATAACCACTTGGAGAAGAAGAAAGGGGCGCAAAGCATGAACCATATTGAAAGTGCTCACACTATTTTCGGAAAACTGATAAATTCACATTTGTTCTCAAGCATCACATATTTTAACGATGCGTGCATGCAAGGAACACATCGATTTCACATAAATACAATGAGAATCTATAAATGAAACTAACCTCACACACACCAATTCAACGTTGCCTGACGGAGCAAATTCCCGTCGGATCCATCGGTAAGGTTCGCGACAAGATCGGAAGTACCGGGACGGGTTCGGTACACACAATTTACCCAGGTTCGGGCCTCTCAAGAGTAATACCCTACACCCTGCTTCTTCTTGTTATTCATGGTGAGGGGATACCTCGTTTAGAGGATTACAATGGCGTATGGGATGTCTACCGAGAGTGGATGTAAAATTGGATGTTTAATAAGGATCTAGGTCTCCCTTTATATAGACAGGAGAGGCCTAGGGTTTACATGAGAGGGTAGATTATATTGATTCGGCCACCGCCCTCTATCTTGGAGAACACGCTCATCTCCTTCGCCTCCTTTGGGCTCCGTGATACCCCTTGAGCCTGGCGGGCCCTGGTTAAGGTTGAGGTCGGGCTCTCTCAAGTCAGGTACCCCGGGTATAGGACCCCGTCAGTAGCCCCCAGGCGTGGTGGAGGCCACGGGCATCCGGGCTCCGAGGCCTCTGTTGGGCTCCTTTCTTCGTGCGTCCGGCCTACCCAGCTCCTCGTGAAGCGGATTTTTCTTTCTTTGGTAGCGTTGCTGCCCTTTCTGGGCGATAGGGCCCAAAGCTCCATGGGCCGGCCCACTGTTTGTGTGGGTGTCGTCTCAGGCAAGGCTCACGTGCCCCCACTTTAAAAAAGGAAGGGTAACGACACTCTCCAAGGCTAGTTCTTTTCCAGCTTCTCGCCGCCTGTCGTTGCCATCTCGAGTCTAGGGCAGCCAATACCAATGGCCACCACCGCCTTGATTTGTTGTATCTGCATTGGTATTTTCCCCGAAGAGGAGAGGATGATGCAGCATAGCAATGGTAAGTATTTCCCTCAGTTATGAAACCAAGGTATCAATCCAATAGGAGGATCCACCTATTGGGGAACGTAGCATGCAATTTTAAAAAAATTCCTACGATCACACAAGATCTATCTAGTAGATGCATAGCAACGAGAGGGGAGAGTGTGTCCATGTACCCTCGTAAACAGAAAGCGGAAGCGTTAGTATAACGCGGTTGATGTAGTCGAACGTCTTCGCGATCCAACCGATCTAGTACCGAACGTACGGCACCTCCGAGTTCAGCACACGTTCAGCTCGATGACGTCCCTCAAACTCTTGATCCAGCAGAGGGTCGAGGGAGAGTTCCATCAGCACGACGGCGTGGTGCCGGTGATGGTGATGAGATCCGCGCAACGCTTCGCCTAAGCACTACGACGCTATTGTTGGGGAACGTAGTAATTCAAAAAAATTCCTACGATCACACAAGATCTATCTAGGAGAAGCATAGCAACGAGACGGGAGAGTGTGTCCACGTACCCTCGTAGACCGAAAGCGGAAGCGTTTAATTAACGCGGTTGATGTAGTCGAACGTCTTCACGATCCAACCGATCCAAGTACTGAACGTACGGCACCTAGGTGTTCAACACACGTTCAGCTCGATGACGTCCCTCGAGCTCTTGATCCAGTAGAGGGTCGAGGGAGAGTTCCGTCAGCACGCCGGCGTGGCGACAATGTTGGTGATGTGATCCGCGCAGGGCTTCGCCTAAGCACTACGACAATATGACCGAGGTGGTAAACTGTGGAGGGGGGCACCGCACACGGCTAAGAAACAACTGTTGTGCCTTTGGGGTGCCCCCTGGCCATGTATATAAAGGAGGGGGGAGAGAGTCCGGCGGCCAGGAGGGGCGTGCCAAGAAGGATTCGCCCCCCCTTTTCCTTTCTTCCACCGGAGGGAAGGAGAGGGAGAGGGAAAGGGAAGGGGGGGCGGCGCCCCCTCCTCCTTGTCCTATTCGGACTCCCAATGAGGGGGGCACGTGGCCACCCCCCGCGGGCTTCCCTCTCTCTCCCTTAGGCCCATGATGGCCCAATACTTCCCCGGGGGGTTCTGGTAACCCCTCCGTACTCCGGAAAAATACCCGAATCACTCGGAACCATTCCGATGTACGAATATAACCTTCCAATATATGAATCTTTACCTCTCGATCATTTCGAGACTCCTCGTCATGTCCGTGATATTATCCGGTACTTTGAACAAACTTCGGTCACCAAAACATATAACTCATAATACAAATCATCATCGAACGTTAAGCGTGCGGACCCTACGGGTTCGAGAACTATGTAGACATGACCGGGACACATCTCCGGTCAATAACCAATAGCGGAACCTGGATGCTCATATAGGCTCCTACATATTTTATGAAGATCTTTATCGGTCAAACCGCATAACAACATACGTTATTCCCTTTGTCATCAGTATGTTACTTGCCCGAGATTCGATCTTCGGTATCATCATACCTAGTTCAATCTCGTTACCGGCAAGTCTCTTTACTCGTTCCGTAGTGCATCATCCCATAACTAACTCATTAGTCACATTGCTTGCAAGGCTTATAGTGATGTGCATTACCGAGAGGGCCCAGAGACACCTCTTCGATACACAGAGTGACAAATCCTAATCTCGATCTATGCCAACTCAACAAACACCTTCGGAGACACCTGTAGAGCATCTTTATAATCACCCAGTTACGTTGTGACGTTTTATAGCACACAAAGTGTTCCTCTGGTATTCGGGAGTTGCATAATCTCATAGTCAGAGGAATATGTATAAGTCATGAAGAAAGCAATAGCAATAAAACTAAACAATCATTATGCTAAGCTAACGGATGGGTCTTGTCCATCACATCATTCTCTAATGATGTGATCCCGTTCATCAAATGACAACACATGTCTATGGTTAGGAAACTTAACCATCTTTGATAAGCGAGCTAGTCAAGGAGAGGCATACTAGGGACACTTTGTTATTCTATGTATTCACACATGTACTAAGTTTCCGGTTTAATACAATTCTAGCATGAATAATAAACATTTATCATGATATGAGGAAATATAAATAACAACTTTATTATTGCCTCTAGGGCATATTTCCTTCAGTCTCCCACTTGCACTAGAGTCAATAATCTAGATTACATTGTAATGATTCTGCTAACACCCATGGAGTCTTGGTGTTGATCATGTTTTGCTCGTGGAAGAGGCTTAGTCAACGGGTTTGCATCATTCAGATCCGTATGTATTTTGCAAATCTCTATGTCTCCCTCCTTGACTTGATCGCGGATGGAATTGAAGCGTCTCTTGATGTGCTTGGTTCTGTTGTGAAATCTGGATTCCTTCGCCAAGGCTATTGCTCCAGTATTGACACAAAAGATTTTCATTTGACCCAATGCACTAGGTATTAAACCTAGATTGGATATGAACTCCTTCATCTAGACTCCTTCATTTGTTGCTTCCGAAGCACCTATGTATTCCGCTTCACACGTAGATCCCGACATGACGCTCTGCTTGGAACTGCACCAACTGACAGCTCCACCATTCAATATAAATACGTATCCGGTTTGCGACTTTGAGTCATCCGGATCAGTGTCAAAGCTTGCATCGATGTAACCATTTACGACAAGCTCTTTGTCACCTCCATAAACGAGAAACATATCCTTAGTCCTTTTCAGGTATTTCAGGATGTTCTTGACCGCTGTCCAGTGATCCACTCCTAGATTACTTTGGTACCTCCCTACTAAACAGTCAGAGAAGGAGTTCTTGCCTGTATTGCAAGGCGTGAAGTTGAGTAAGACACAAAGCCCGACCACGGGAGAAGATAGAGAGAATGAAAGTCATTCCCTATGCCTCAGCCATAGGTTCAATAAATTATGCCATGCTGTGTACCAGACCTATTGTATACCCTGCCCTGAGTTTGGCAAGGGAGTACAATTTTGATCTAGGAGTAGATCACTGGACAGCGGTCAAAAATATCCTTAGAGGACTAAGGAAATATTTCTCGGCTATGGAGGTGATAAAGAGTTCCTCGTAAAGAGTTACGTCGATGCAAGCTTTGACACCGATCTGGATGACTCTAAGTCACAATCTGGTTACATATTGAAAGTGGGAGCAATTAGCTAAAAAGTAGCTCCGTGCAGAGCATTGTAGAGATAGAGATTTTCAAAATACATACGGATCTGAATTTGGAAGACCCTTTGACTAAACTTCTCTCACAAGCAAAACATGATCACACCTTAGTACTCTTTGGGTGTTAATCACATGGCGATGTGAACTAGATTACTGACTCTAGAAAACCCTTTGAGTGTTGGTCACATGGCGATGTGAACTATGGGTGTTAATCACATGGTGATGTGAACTATTGGTGTTAAATCACATGGCAATGTGAACTAGATTATTGACTCTAGTGCAAGTGGGAGACTGAAGGAAATATGCCCTAGAGGCAATAATAAAGTTATTATTTATTTCCTTATTTCATGATAAATGTTTATTATTCATGCTAGAATTGTATTAACCGGAAACTTAGTACATGTGTGAATACATAGACAAAACAGAGTGTCACTAGTATGCCTCTACTTGACTAGCTCGTTAATCAAAGTTGGTTAAGTTTCCTAGCCATAGACATGAGTTGTCATTTGATTAACGGGATCACATCATTAGAGAATGATGTGATTGACTTGATCCATCCGTTAGCTTAGCACTATGATCGTTTAGTTTATTGCTATTGCTTTCTTCATGACTTATACATGTTCCTATGACTATGAGATTATGCAACTCCCGAATACCGGAGGAACACTTAGTGTGCTATCAAACGTCACAACATAACTGGGTGATTATAAAGATGCTCTACAGGTGTTTCCAATGGTGTTTGTTGGGTTGGCATAGATCGAGATTAGGATTAGTCACTCCGTGTTTCGGAGAGGTATCTCTGGGCCCTCTCGGTAATGAACTTCACTATAAGCCTTGCAAGCAATGTGACTAATGAGTTAGTTGCGTGATGATGCATTACAGAACGAGTAAAGAGACTTTCCGGTAACGAGATTGAACTAGGTATGATGATACCGACGATCGAATCTCGGGCAAGTAACATACCGATGACAAAGGGAACAACGTATGTTGTTATGCGGTTTGACCGATAAAGATCTTCGTAGAATATGTAGGAGCCAATATGAGCATCCAGGTTCCGCTATTGGTTATTTACCGGAGATGTGTCTCGATCATGTCTACATAGTTCTTGAACCCGTAGGGTCCGCACGCTTAACGTTCGATGATGGTCGGTATTATGACTTTATGTGTTTTGATGTACCAAAGGTTGTTCGGAGTCCTGGATGAGATCACGGACATGACGAGGAGTCTCGAAATGGTCAAGACATAAAGATTGATATATTGGAAGGTTATATTCGGATACCGGAAGGGTTCCGGGGGTCACCGGATAAATACCGGAGTACCGGGGAGTTACCGGAACCCCCCGGGGGTCAATGGGCCTTCATGGGCCTTAGTCGAAATAGAGGGCAGCAAGGGAAGTGTGGGGCGCGCCCCCCTAGGCCCAAACCGAATTGGTTTAGGGCTTGGGGGGCCGGCCCCCTCTTTCCTTCTCCCCTCCTCCTCTTTCCTTCCCCTCCTAGTTGAACTAGGAAAGGGGGAACCTACTCCTAGTAGGAGTTGGATTCCCCTCTTGGGGCGCACCCTGTGAGGCCGCCGGCCCCCTCCCCTTGCTCCTTTATATACGTGGCCAGGGGCACCCCTAGAACACACAAGTTGACAGTTGTCTTAGCCGTGTGCGGTGCCCCCCTCCACAAATTTCCACCTCGGTCATATCGTTGCAGTGCTTAGGCGAAGCCCTGCATCGGTAAATTCATCAACACCGTCGTCACGCCGTCGTGCTGACGAAACTCTCCCTTGACCTCAGCTGGATCTAGAGTTCATGGGACGTCACCGAGCTGAACGTGTGCAGATCGCGGAGGTGCCGTACTTTCGGAATTAGGATCGGTCGGATCGTGAAGACATGCGACTACATCAACCGTGTTGTCATAACGCTTCCGCATTCGGTCTACGGGGGTACGTGGACAACACTCTCCCCTCTCGTTGTTATGCATCACCTAGATGGATCTTGCGTGTGCGTAGGAATTTTTGAAATTACTGCGTTCCCCAACAGAGAGTGTGTCCACGTACCCTCGTAGACCGAAAGCGGAAGCTTAGTATAACGCGGTTGATGTAGTCGAACGTCTTCACGATCCAACCAATCTAGTACCGAACGTATGGCACCTCTGAGTTTAGCACACGTTCAGCTCAATGACGTCCCTCGAACTCTTGATCCAGCAAAGGGTCGAGGGAGAGTTTCGTCAGCATGACAGCGTGGTGACGGTGATGGTGATGAGATCTGCGCAGGGCTTCTCCTAAGCACTACGACGCTATGACCGGAGGAGTAAACTGTGGAGGGGGCACCGCACACGGCTAAGAGAATAACTGTTGTGCTTTTGGGGTGCCCCCTGCCCCCGTATATAAAGGAGGGGAGGAGGAGGCCGGCCACCAAGGGGCGCGCCAAGGGGGGGGGGGTTCCTACTAGGACTCCACTCCTAGTAGGATTCGCCCCCTTTTTTTCCTTTCTCATGGAGGGGAAAGAGGGAAGGAGAGGGGGAGGGAGAGGGAAAGAGTAAAGTGGGCCGCGCCCCTCCCCCTTGTCCAAGTCAGACTCTGTCGGGTAAAATATACAGGGGCATGCATTTTCCCCTGACTCATGCACGGACAAGCCAAGACCAAGCCAAAGATCAAGGGACCAAGAGATTTGAAGAACCAACATGCAGTTCAGAGGGACCAAGATCAAACCAGAGGAGCAATATATCGGCAAGAGAAGGGCCTCCCTTGCCGGGTAGGCGAGCCCGACAAGGGGCGAGGCCACCCCCAGGAGCAGATAATAGGAGCACACCGGCAGGGCCTGTCGGGGCTCACGGAGCCAAAAACACCTCACCGCCCACTCAGCCACGACCGACGTCGTCAATCAGTGCGGTGTCAAGCCACAAAGTTACCGAGTGGCAGTCATTCGCCACATGGCCGCCTCTCCTTATAGAAGAAACCCACAGATGACACCCGTCCTACGACGTGTCAAGAGAACAGGCGTGGAGTTGGCAATATAGCCCGGCAAGCCTTGCCGGGCAACTAGTGATGTGACACTAAGCGGTGCATTTAATGCACCCTGTCAGCCTGCAGAGTTAGGTATGATAGCACTGTTTGCTATCATATCAGTTGATAATGACTACTTTGCCATTGTGGTGACCCCTTAATCTATAAAAGGAGGACCATGGCACCTGTAGGAAGGGTTGGAAAGTTGACGAACCCACACCCCCATACGCGCGTAGTCGCTGCTGCCCTACGGCAATCCCTGCCTGGCAAGTGTACTGCGCTTCACCATCCCCATTCCACCACCAATCCACTAAAGCAGGAGTAGGGTCTTACGCCTCGCGGTGGCCCGAACCTGGGTAAATTGCTTGTGTGCTCTCTGTCGTGCTGCCGTGTGCTGGTCTGCTCTTTGTGCAACGCGACGTCCCCCTGCCGAACCAGCAAGGGGCCTCCTGGTCCCATAGGTGGCCGTGGATATCCCATGACATCTTTGGCGCGCTAGGTAGGGGGCTCTCTTGCGCAAACCTGAAAGCGTGCACAGCGCATCATCTTCATTACCGTCTTCATCTTCGACGACGCCATCGATTGTGGCGCCCGCGGAGACGCAGAAGCGGAGCCGGGGGGCACCCCCGTGCCGTTCTACCGCTCTCCAGCTTCGCCGTAGCAATGGTTATGACCAAGACTGCCGCTGACAACGATATATTTATCTCGGCGGCCCGTATGGCGTTCCTGCCATTCGGGCACCGTCCGGAGGATGAGGCACAAGACGTGCGGGCGCGAGCTCCCTCCTTCCTGTCCCTCCACCTCGTCAGCAGTCGAATTGCTTTAGCCTCAGCATCGTCGATGTCGATGATTACCATGCGACGCTCGGTCCAGTATTTCCCCCGCCGTGGGTAATCCTGAGCAAAGCGCTAGTATGAGTCTGTCGATTGATTCCCCGGCAAGCATACTTCAGCAAGGCTGCCTACATTGGCACGACCCATGCGACGGTAGCCACTGCACTGACTCGAGAGGAGGGGAGCAAAAGGGAAGAGGACCAGAGAAGCCCAACACCGTGCCCCTATGCCAGTCAGCTACAAGAAATGCATGTCAACCCTCGCCGAGAACAAAGAAACCACCTAATTGCCTTCTACTCCTCCAGGTGCCGCGGACGCGTCGAACGCGCGCGGCCTGGCAGATGAAAAAAAAGCTTAAAATGGAATCTAAGTTCACGTTGTCACTTCTTGTTGATGCGTTTCAGATTTTTGCAGTCGTTTATCCCTTAACTCTAGTAAGTGTTCATATCGTGAAAGCCCTCATGCGATGGAACCTTGGCTAGTTTCTTTGATCGCACCATCGTCCTGTCCAGAGCCATGCTCGCAGGTCGAGAGGCTGCATCAAGAGCTACCTAGGAAAAACCTGCTGAGACGCTTCCACGCCAAGATGACTGTGAAGGGCCGAACCCTTACGACAATCGCGGCAATATGATATCGACGGGCATCCAGAGCATACATAGGAATTGATCATACGAACACAAACATATAGAGTTCAAAGGGATAAACACGCATTCAAAGATCCAGCTAGAAGTATCAGTTTCGCACAAATACTAGAGATAAAATGACTAAAACACAAAATATGTGTCATGTTTCATTACAGGGCCAGGAGGAAACGACAGTGGCCCGGCACTTGGTCCGGCGGCCAGAGGGAATAGCTCAAACGTAGAGAACCCTATCGGCGTGGGGAGCAGCCTTCTCCTCAGCGGCAGCAACGTCAGCACCAGCTGTCAGCTTCTTGATGCCGTCATGAAGATCGAGCTCTGGGTGGCGACAGGTGATGTTGCTCCAGACCATGAAGAGGGTGTTGCGAGCGAGCATCCGCGACTCGGTCGTGAAACGCTCGGCCCTCCCCTCTTCATGCACCTTCAGCTTGTCGATCAACTCGTTGAAGAAGATCCCCATCTTGACACTCGGGACCTCTTGCTAGCTGGCTGAATAGACTGGGCCGTCCATGCCCATCGCCGCTGCTTGGGCACCAAGGCGTTCTGCAATGTCGATCAGGCTCTTGATCCAGAGGTTGCTCATATCGACCCGATTCTTCAGCCTGTCCTCTACATCTTGCCAGAGACGCTTGGCATTTTCCAAATCCTTAGACAGCAACTGCGGCCGGGATTCAAGGGACTCCGCCGACTGCTCCAGCGAGCCGATCCTCGTCTTCATGTCAGTGATGTTGCTGTTGGCGGTCTCAAGGCTCCGAGTCTTGGAAGAAAGCTGCGACTGCACGTCAGCCAAGTGGAGCTCTGCCTGCCGTGCTTCCTCTTTGAGTGCCTCCACCTTCTTGGCACTCTCGGCAAGGTCTTCATTTAGTTTGGCCACCTGCCGGTCAAGCTCGGCCTTGGTGGAAGATGCGGCGTCCAAATCTTCAACAAGCTTCTTCAGCCAGGCAGCATGGTTAGTGGCAAGGGTGTCCAGAGCAGCCCCATGCTTGTCCTCCAATTCCTTGGTGCGTTGCTGCACCAAGATCTCCAAACTTTCATCCTAGGCGCGGAGGGTAGCTTCATGATTCTCCTCCCGAAGGGAGATCTCTCGCTCCTTGGCACCCAAAGATGCCTTGTGATCCGCCAGGCGCCCCCCCCCCGAGCCATGACATCTTCCCTCATCATTTGAAGAGTCTCTTGCTACCTCATGAGCGCCTTGAACTGCTTGTTGTGCCATTCACGCAGCTCCAGGCACTTGTCCTTCAGCTTATGATCCACCTTGCACTACAAAAAAATACACTTCCGTGATGATACGTGTTTGTCACAGTAGGTCGCGTTTTTTGTCATGCATGTACATCCATGACAAATTTATGACAAAATCAAGATAGTCATACCTGTGCTGTCGTAGAAGTGTTCCATGACATTACCAAAATTATCATCACGGAAGTGTCCACTTCCATGACGATAAATCACGCGTCACAGAAGTGCTTTCGTCAAGGGTGACCGACACGTGGCATCCACCGTAATGGAACGCCGTTAAGCTATCGGGTCGGGTTTTGGATCCGATAACCCATTAACAGCCGCGACCAATGGGGATTTTCCACGTGTAAAATCATCATTGGCTGGAGGAAACACGTGTCGGCTCATCGTTGGGACAGATGTCATCCACTCATTGGACAGAAGGCGCCTATGATACGTCGACACGTGGCACGACCCATCAAGTTTAAATGGCCCGGCCCAACTAAAGGCCCACAAGATTTTGCGGACCATAATGGGCCGGCCCAGCTAAAGGCCCACGAGATTTTGCGGACCATAATGGGCTGGCCCAGCTAAAGGCCCACAAGATTTCGCGGGCCATAATGGGCCGGCCCAGGTAAAGGCCCACAAGATTTTTGTGTGCCATAATGGGCCGGCTCGGGTAAAGGCCCATAAAATTCTTGCGGATCATAATGGGCCGACCCAACTAAAGGCCCACGAGATTTCGCCGACACTAATGGGCCGGCCTAGCTGTAGGCCCACAAGATTTTGAGTACCCTAGTAGGCCGGCCCATTAACTGGATGCCATGTTTTGGGCCAAATGCCAGCCCATATTTGATCCGGTCCATTAATGGTCTGCCACGTTCCGGGCCTAATAATGGCCCATATGAGATCCGGCCCGTTAAAAGCCTCCCACGTTCTGGGCCAAATCACGACCCAGATCAGGTCCGACCCTTTAAGAGGCTTTGGCCTCAATTATGGCCCATATCAGATTGGGCCCGTTAACTGGACGCTATGCTTTTGGGCCCACTTGCTAAAGGCCCATTTAGTAATTCGGCCTGATATTAGTTTCGCCCTGTTAAGGGCCCGTTTAACATTTCGGCCCTATATTAATTTCGGCCTGTTAAAAGCCCATCATATAGTTGGGCTAACTACGGCCCGGTTTGCATCCGGCCTGCTCGCAGCCGATACCTGATTGGGCCAAACAAGGACCGAGACAATTTTGGCCTGTTAAAAGCCCGTGATTTGATTCGCACAATCATGGGCCGGGGTCCATTTCGGGCTGCTGCCGGCCCGTGAGCTGTTCGGCACGTTTCAGGCCCAACCTACTTCTCAGCCTCCTAAAAGCCCATTGAGTTTTCTTGCGAAAAGAGGGCCGGGGGTTACTCGGCCTATTAAAGGCCCGAATCTACTAGTGGGCCAGTTTGATGAGGCCCATGATGCAGATCATACATCGTGATTGCATGACGGCCCGATTATGTACCGTAATTTTACGGTTTGGCCGGTTTACTGCGAAGACAGGATATATATACAGTAAAATAACTGCAACATCGTGAATAAGAAAAAACCTAGACTATACAATAAAGAAATTACGGCATATTACATCCACTGGGCATCAAAGTTCGCCACTATGATAATAAAGCACAAGCAGACAGCAGATTACATACACTGGGCATCAAAGATCGCCACCAGTGCAAATAAACACGCCCACAAAATAATATACAAAACCGACATCACTTCAATAGAGTTCAAGAAAGGTTAGCCCTGCTGGCGAGCTGCAGCGCAACCACCTGAGCAAGATGATGAGACTGCGCTTGTTCAACACTTATATCTTCCTCACTCTGAAAGATAAACAAGCAGACAGATGACATGTTTTGCACATAAAAGTATCAGTGCTGACAATACATCACATTTCTTACTGACGAATAAAGTGACACAGTTTAAAATTGCATTAACACAATATGTTATTTTTCAGGTCAAGACATGGCAGGAAATGACATTGTGAAGGAGTTGGCAGCTTCACGACACCACTGGATTACAGATCAAGAACTCATAAGTATCAATGGTTAGTGTGTTGTCAATTTATCCCATTTCAGATTGGCAAATAAAGAGACGGTTTAAATAATAGTAGAATGATATGACATTGTTCATAGTTAAGACATTGCAGAATATGACATTGTGTTGTAGTGGGTAGGTTCACCACACCACTGGATTACGGATGAAGAACAGAAGCATACATGCAGTGCAAAAGAAGATCACTTGCTCTGTATAGTTTAATTTACATGGTATGAAGAAGGAACTTGGTTGTACAACTGAAAACTTAAATTGAGAAGGACAAACTTTTGTTTATGAACTACATAATAAACTTTAAACATGCAATTTGATGCAAACACCAAAAATAAACAGCTGTTGCAGTCATGCCTAACCAAATATACACAACAAAGTTTGAAGGCTTGAGAAGGACAAACTTACATTACTGGTGAAGACAGGCTCTATAAAGCCCTTGTCCATGCTGATGGGGGGGGGCAATTCAAGAAGTTTACCACAGAATCTTCTTCATAAGCATTGCCTTTATTCTACATTTTGTTAAGAGTAAATATAGATGTGATAATATACAAAAAATGGAGAATATTTAAGATAAGATGAAGAGTGATGCTACATAACCAGTAGCTATAAATGTATGTGCAGCGATACAGGCAAAAGGCACAGCCAAGAGCAATGCACAGCTAAACTTCTTCAGTACCAACCTTATGGTAAGAGTAAATATAGATCTGATGTGTAGAAAATGGAGGGCAAAGGAAAATAAGCTACAGAGTGATGGTACATGAACAACTACCTGTCAATATAAGTACACTGATAAAGGACAACATGTACTTACAAGAACAATGCAGAGCTAAAAAATCATTGGCATTGGATATATTCTACACTAATGTAACCATTCATACAGATCAGATAATTTGGAGCGAACAATTAATAAGCAAGCTATCATGCATACTTCTGTCACATAATGAACAAGGTATGTATGCAAGTACAGTGATACAGGACAACAGGTACTAACAAGAGCAAAGCAGCGGGCAACATATTTGCGATATCCTGTCGTTCTTTTCAAACCGGAATTCTTCTTCGAGCAGATTTCCTGCAAAAAAGATCCGTCAGGCACATGCGGAAAAGTAGAAGTTCAAATTGTCATTTGATTTCATAGACAGTACCTCATCCTGGGAACGAGACCAGTGCATAACAAGGTTTTTCCATTCAATGTCTTCTAAATTTAGCACAGGAGACTGCACCGGAAATTTGTTTATAGACTTGCCATCAAAGTGTGATTTCCTCAGGTAACACCGATACTGCTGCAATGCTTCCTTGAAAAGCACAAGCAAGCTTTGCTCGTCATGACTATCCAGATTGACCCTCGCCTAGTTACAACAATGTAATGTAAATCATTGATGTGTTCGATCAGCAGAAAACAGGAAAATAATAACCATGAATAATAGCACTTACACGTAAGTTGGACAGGAAGATGTGAAAATGGTGTTTGTCTTCACTATAATCTTCCCATGATGGGAATATATGCACGTAGTACCTAACAACATTGAAAGCACTGTCTTTTAAACTGGGAATAAATGGAATGGGGTTCCAATCTGCAGGAATTGGCCGTCTCTGCAGTTCGGATAGGTCTTCGGCTGGTGGACTTGCTGTACTTTTTGCTAGAGTGGGATTTTTCTGTGGTACAGCTGGTGCTATGGAAAATGAAATCGGTATACCTTTTGCTGGAGTGCAGGTCCTGTGTGGTGGGGCTAGTGGTGTGGCCAGTGAAGTATGGGTACAGTCTGCTGGAGTCGGTCCTACGTTTAGTGTCACTGGTTGTACATCCAATATAAGTGGGGCGCTGTCTGATTTCTTCGGCACCACCACGTTTTTCAAGGACTTTGCTGGTGCTCCTTCAGGTTCGGCAAGCACCCTCTTCCTTTTTGATGTCTGATGCACAAGAACAGCATTTGAGTGGAAAAACATGGTATGATGACAGATGGAATATGTATTGATAATGGATGGGCATGGCATCTCGAGTTATATGATGAGTAAACTAAGCAGATGGCGGTGCAACAAAGTAGAAGAAATGCAAGACAACATATGCAAGATACGCGCAATCAATAAAACCTTGCCAAATTAGATAGGCACCTTGATGGGTGAACAAGACAGGCCATCTGCCTTTGACTCCTCGAAGTTAGAATAGTCATTAGGATGATATTCTGAACAAGAGTCAACAGGTGGGGAGCGTATGAGTTTCATTGCTTCCAGAATGGCACTCAATGCCTTGGTGCTAATTTTGTAAGTCATTGCAGTGTTCCACAATATTCTTCTGATGCGCGAATTCTGATATTCACTGTAATTGCGTATAATATCTGAGAACCATGAAAACATAAATAGTTGTGAGATTATCTTTGTAATGCAGATGATATTCTAATATAGGGGCGCCCCTGTAAACACTTGTGTGCTATCACTGGATTCTGATGAGAGAGCTCATGTGTGCTGTAATATGGTGCGTGCATTTATATAATATGGCACAGTACACAAAAAATAGGCTCCAGAAGTAAGGATAGCTGGCAGATGATAGGTTCATAATATACTATATAGAGAGTTTATTGCCAAACCATGATAACAAGAGCACACAACAACTAGGCAGATCATAGTGTACATAACAGGGGTACACCATAACCACGATATATAAATCGGGAAAGTGGAACTGGCTTGAAAATACGGTGTTGTATTGCCGCTAGTAATTGAAAGCCTATCGATCATGTACAGGCCAGCTCTATCAGCTGTTGACTGCAGATGTCCCTGCGCCCCTTCCTGACAAGGAACATACTGTACATACTAAATACAGAATAAACAAAGAGGAACATGTTAAAGAACAGAAGAGGAAGCATATTCTTGAGGTTCCGCTTCATTGCATACAATGTTGGTTGCCCACTCATGATGAATCACAACGCCCAAATAAATGCAATTCCATGCTATCTCTCTATATGTGGCAATTTTGAACAAGAGTCATTAGGATCATATTCTGAACAAGAATCAAGAGGTGGGGAGCGTATGAGTTTCATTGCATCCAGAATGGCACTCAATGCCTTGGTGCCAATTTTGTAAGTCATTGCAGTGTTTAGCTTCAAGAATGGTCTGCTGCTCGTGCGACACAAAGCAGCTACACAGATCATAGTGTAGATATAACGGGGAAAACCGTAAGCATCAGAGTAAAATCAGCAAAGTGGAACTTGCTGGAATATATGTGCTAGTATTGCCGGTACGGCTAGAAAGGCTTCGGATACCAGATCTCTTCAAGTGAAGGTGCGGTACTGTTAATATCAGTGTTACTCTCAAAGGCGACACAACTCCCCGCATTTCCTTTCTATTCTTATAGGATTCAAGTGGGCAGGTGACTACAAATCCTATTCCTATGTTTACAAGATCCTACGAATAAAAGAGGCTCAAAGTCTCCATCACAATCGACCGTATAGACCTCTACACTGCAAAAGTCCCTGCTCATCTTCAGTATAAGGAACATACTGTACCACTATCATACTCCCTCCGTTCCAAAATATAAGTCTTGGTAGAGATTTCCACTATGGATCACATACAGATGTATCCAGATACATTTTAGAGTGTAGATTCACTCATTTTGCTCCAAATGTAATCCATGGTGGAATCTATACAAAGACTTGTATTTAGGAACGGAGAGAGTACATATTAAAGAAGAACGGAAGAGGAACATAATAAATAAGAGCAAGCAGATTTTGGATAATAAAATGTTGGTTGCGCAGTGCCCACACATGATGAACCAGAGCGCATTAAGAATGCAACTCCCAGCTGTCTCTCGACCATTTTAGGCGGTTGGATGAAGATCCTACGTCTCCTAACCCATCTTCTTCCTCGTCTCTGATTCTTCCCATACAGAACATCGCACGGGCTGCCGGCCGGACCACCGGCCCCCGCCGCCTGTGTTCCTCCGCCACCCCCACCCCCGCCCCAACCCCCACCCGCGTCGAGTTTTCTTCATTCGGCGAGGCCCCACAACCACCTAAGCCCCTTCGTTCGCACCGGCGAACTCCGGCGAGCTCTGAAATATCGACTGACCCAATTTTGAAATTTAGTCTACTGTGATTTAACTAGTGTGGAATATAAAAGGGGAAAACCATAAGCATTGGGAGTATAGTGTTGAGCGTGCCATGGCGGATCTGAAGGTGCAAACTGGAGAAAGGCAACTTCGCAACCAAGACAAGAAATCAGAGTAAAGCAGTGGCGATCTATTTTCTTGCTGCGATAAATAAGTTGAGCAGATACGAAAGAGTACCGCCTCTGGTGCGCCGCTGTGTACGCATCTGCTGAGAATTTGACGGTGCTGCGGTAGCGATGGCTGTCGGTGGTGTGGAAGCAGATCTAGGAGGGTAGACGGTGGCGGCGGGGCGCGGTGGACGAGACGGTCGTAGGAGCGGCGCCGACAAGGTGGACGACGGCGGGGATGAAGCGAGAGGACGGGATGCAAGGATCCCGGTCCGAAGCCATGGATGAGAGAGGTCGATCTCTTGTAATGGACGGCGGCGTCGGGGTATCAGCTCCGGCATGGTGGAGGAGGACGACGGTGGATGGGGTGGCGGACCGCGGCGGACGGAGGAGGGTGGGGTGGAGAGGGTGTTTTGGCGCCCACGGAGTACGAATGGGGAAAAGGGAGGTAGAGAGGAAGGGGGAACCATGTATTCAGGGCGCGCTTGTCTCAAATGCGAGGAAATTTACAAACTTAGCCCCCGTTTCAAATTTCTACTACATCACAACAACATTAGTCGGTTGGGGATAGGACGGTAATCTCGTATAAACCGAATATTTGCCAACGAGAGTTTGTTTTTGGCGCTCACCGTGTATGAATATGAATCGGGGAGGGAGTCGATTTCGGCCGATGACACACTGTGTTTTGGCGCCCACCGTGTATGAATCCGGGTGAGAGGCAGTTACGTCACGTTTGGGTGAAATTACAAACCTACCCCTATCGAAACCTATAGAAATCCAGCAGATAGGCTTTGCGTGGTAGGGATAGGCAGTAGTGATTTCCATCTCGCAGATTTTGGTTTCGGGCGGTTACTGCGACTTTCCCCGTTTCGTTCAAATTTTACAGAGTGCACGTTTACCATGCCAACTCAATTCGAATCCCGTTTGTATTCTATTTTTTTCGGGCGGGATCCATTTTCAATTGGAATTACATTCTATATACATCATTTTTTATATATACTTTCAAAAGCACAACACCATTTATACACAAATATGGTTTACAAATGGCATGATCTCAGATTCATAAGGTTGTATCCATCAATTTGGATTTTCAAATATTTAAAACCACTTTATGGTGAAATCCAGTGTATGCATTCCTCGCTAACTGTCTCCAATTAATGTGTGTTTCATGCGGGTTTTTTTACTTCTCAAACATGTATAATGTGTTTCACACACGCAACATATAGTGTAATCCTGTTTAGACATTAATTGCATATAAACCATGCATTGTTTGTAATTGAAGAATCTATGGATCACCAATATTGATAAACTATATAACATTACACGTGTGCCCAAATTCAAATGAATATTCATGTTTGATACACCAATTTGCGTTATGATATTATCGATGTCGTGATCTCCAGTTTAAATATTTGAATCCCCTTTAATCCAGATATTCGTCTCATATAGCTATCACTCATGCTTATATAGGACTATCTCTCTGGACCTATACGCGTTCATCGTCTCTCAGGTATCTCTCGTGCTACCTGTATGTCGACAATGATCTTTTATCTTCATAACACACTGACGGTACTCTCTCCCTCGACCTTCATCACTCTATCTCTCTCTAAGTATATCTCGCTCCCTGCTATGTGTCTCTAACTATGATTCTCCATGTGGAATCTCTTTCTCTCACACAAACACAAAACTTTGTCTCCCCGGGTCTCATTTCTCTCTACTATTCCCATGTGTGCCACTCGCACACCCCTCATGCAGAGATGTCTTTCGCTCCTTAGATATGAGAACCTACGACTCCTCCTCTTCAATGTCTCTTTCTCACACACAAACACAAACTCTGTCTCCCAGGGTCTCATATTTCTCCATTGTTCTCTTGTATGTCGCTCACACACACGCTCTCTCCCTAGAGATATCTTGCGTTCCCTCATATGTCTCTCTAGCTATCACTCTCATTGTGAAATATCTTTCTCTCTCGCAGACACAAAACTCCGTCTCTCTGGATCTCATTTCTCTCTGATATCTGTTTGTATGTGACTCACATGCACCCTCTCTCTATCTCTCTCACACCCACACACATAACCCAGCCTTCTGATCCACTCGACTCCTATCTCTAATGCACACCAGCTAGCATATTTATCTTTCTGTTTAGCTGTTTCTCCATCAAACCTTCTTTCTCGCCCTCACTCTTGATTCCTATCACGCACACTACATATGTTTCTCTCTACATGCAGTCAAGTGCCCTCTCACACACATATATAACTTCACCCTTTGAACCACCCGACGGTCATCTCCAACACCCAAACTAGCGGATGTCCATCTAGCTAGCATCTCCATCTCTGTATCTATCTGTAGTTTCTCCGTCAACATTTCTTTCTCGCACGGAGTCTTGCTTCCTATCACCCACACTATATATGTCTCTCCATACATATGCATTTATAGGTTGGTCTCTTTTGCACAATCGTTGCGCCTCACTCCCTCTGCTCGCCATAGATGCATGCTCCAGCCCACGCCACTATCTCTTAAAGACAAAAACACATGCTCAATTGTCGGGCCTTCTTCCCTGCATTCTCACATGCATGCATATTGTCATACCGATCCGTCTCTCCCATGTCGTTGATCTTATGACTTATGTCTTCTTTCTTTTATCTCGATCATGCGCGCGCGCGCACACACACATCCCACGTATACATGTATACCTCTCACACATGCACGCTCAAGGTCTCTATGTCCCCATACGTAGTTAATTACCCTCAATCCTAACGCCACATCGAATCGTTCTCCTCTTTTGTGCACATAACTTCCGCCTGGATGGGTAAAACACACACTCACACTTAACAATCTCCTTCTAGCTACCCCCCGCCTCTCACTCTTCCCCTATATCCCCGAAACCAATAAGACCATCCCTTTGTTTAATTCCCGCCTACATGCACCATCAATATATAGTAGTCTTCCTCGGTGTCTCTCGAACAAACACGTTCTCTCGATGTGGACTCCTCTCACGCGCACACACCTTCTCTTCCCTCTCTACGGGCATTTTCTCTCTCGCACCCCATCGTTGGTGGCCTCTGCCATACATATCACCTCTCTATGATGAAGCCATGCACACTTAAATTACATCCGCAACAGAGGACCCCGCGACACACACACACACACACGCACGCACGCACCCCCCACACACACTAAGACTCCATCTCTCTCTCTCTCACACACACACAGACAAACACACACACACACACACGCACGCACGCACACCCTCCCACACACACTAAGACTCCATCTCTCTCCCTCTCTCTCTCTCACACACACACAAACTAAGACTCCATCTCTCTCTCCTCTCTCTCTCTCTCTCACACACACACACCCACACACACACTAAGACTCCATCTCACACACACATGCTCTAGGCGGAGCATTTGTTCCTACCACCCTTCATCCAACCTTACCCGTATGATAAACAATCACCTTTATTTACTTGCATAACATGGACAAATTCCACTTTACTTTAGTAGTCAGCAAACTTATCATCTGTACCCTTATAAAAAAACGAGTTGGCGGTGATGGTGTGCCTGCCATCTTGTAATACAGACCGTATGATCTATATCTGAGGATAGAAAGCAAACTATGATAATTTTACAAAAGATACCCGCACCTCTCTCCACATCATTATCTCCCACAACCTCATTACTCAGCAATTAAAAAAGGAATAAGTATCTGGAACAATCTAGCATGCATGGTGGCCGCTGCCGCCTGCCGGCGCCGTCCATCCCCATGCCTCTGCCCATTCCGACCACCAGTCACCACCATGCTCCACTCCTCCTCGCCTTATCTCTCATCTTTCATTTTTTCGATGACATTCTCGAGATACCAGTTTTCTGATAAAATTCTCGAGATATCATTAGTTTTTACACATGGGATTACTCCTGCATGGGTCAATCACAACTGGTGTTCTGTAAAAAAATGCATATTGATGTTCCATGCAATGCACGAGAATCTTGCTTGTAATTATATAACGCAAATCATGAGTAGGAAGTGACATTTTTTGACACAACCACGTTAACATGGCCACGTAAATCACTAGCTAAAGTAAATACCATTATACTTATATCCCGATGCAAAAGGTTGAGTACATGTCCAAAGAGTAGAGTCGCACACACGCACTCTGTCTCTCAGAATCTCCCTCTCACACACACCAGTTACGTGACGCCCACTTAAGTAGACACGTATGTTACAATTTGTGCACCCGCGGGTACACGTGATGCTACGCATTTATTTAAGCCGGAAGGCGAACCCAAATAGTAGCTGCATTCATTCCCCTCCCGCCGCCTCTTCTCTGGTCGCCGTCGCCCGGTAGCCATGGGCCGGCCGAAGGTAACAACATACGCCATACTCCCGCCGGAGCGGCGTTTTAATATGGAAATTTTAGTGGTCGTGCATGCATCTTTTTGTGCTAGCACTCCTATATAAGGGTTGACCGGTCGCTTCCCGCGGACGTGCGCGGGCGGTGGAAGAGGAAGGAGAAGGGAAGCGGGCTGTGGAGTAACGTTTTTACCACAATTTCTTAGGAAACTGAGTGCAATAATTGAGTAGTTTTGCAAACTACCAGTACTACACCTGAAACGGTTCAAAACCTATACTCCCTTGCCAGCGCGCGCTTCCCGCGTGAAACGGTCAGCGTCGCCCTGGAGCGTCAGTGCCGCATTAATGCCTGGCCAGAGCGGAGCCGACCTCTCACTGGCGCCGGCTTTGAAGTGGCGCGACGGCCGAGAGAGCGCCGCTTCCCGGTGCACGTGACTGCTCCGCGTCGAGACTGGCCATAGGCCCTGTTTGGATCCATGGGTTAGAGTTAGTTTGAGCTAGTTGGGGCTCAAATAGCCCTAAAGTATCCAAGCATGAGGGTTTAAATTGGAGCAAGTTGCACCGAACCCACCAAAAAAAAAACTATCCCACCCAAAAGGTGCTAACTGGAGATAGTTCTCATTGGGACCACTGAAAAATCACTTTTCTCTCTCCATGAAGTGCATTTATTGTCAATCTAACCCTGTCACCCAAACACCTCTTTGGCTACAGTTAGTTCAGGGTTAGTCATGAGTTAGTCTAACCTCTAGCTAAGTTAGAGTATCAAACAGGAGCAGTATAGGACATGCAAGTTGCTCAAAGCATACAGGCAAATTCGTACGTGAAAGGATTTTTTTTCTTTTTGAAAACGGAACGTGAAAGGAATTTTTTTAGAATGCTCTTGGCATGTCGCTAACATGTGATAGTTAACCGACCTCAATAGACGGCAGAAACGCCAGCCCGCCGCACTTTGATAGAGACGAGGAGGGAGAAGCGATACAGGCTGCTGGATTACTAGAGATAGGTGTCACACAGAAGCCAAGAAATATGGTGATAGCGTGGGTTAGCCATGTACTAGTATGATGTAACTACACTAGGCTGCCGTGTTTCGTACTCTTCCAGCCCACTGTGGAGATGATTGGTTAATTTTATATCGCTGAATAATATTAAATATTATGAGTGCAGACGCTCCACCACGAGGTTCCTTGCTCCTTCTCGGTCATCCGGAATCTATGTTCTTCCACTCTATTCTTTTACGTGAGCTTTGTTCATCCTTTTGCCAACACGCGAGACATCTAGCATTAAGGTGCACGTGTTATGCAAGGATCGCTCCATCTATATGAAGAACACGTGGGACTGGAACTACGAGACGGGCATGTACCCAGGAGTGGACGTACGAACCTGAGTAATGTGGCGCAGTAAGTGAAGTAGAAAGGCACAAATGGTATGAACATGCGTGGCATATAGGGTGTGTTTGGTTGGTTCTCGTCTCAGGATAGTTGTTCCCTCTTCATGCATGCTCAACTCAACACCCCTCTTCATGCATGCTTCTAGTGTATTTGTGCTAAACTAGTGTGGACTCATGCACCCTCCATACACTCTACCAAACACCCAAAAGTAGGTCGAGAAGGGAACTCTTGGGCAGCATTTGTCTCTTACTACGTACTACCACTAAATGTTGTACGTGCAATGCACGGTGATGTTATGGAGTACGTGCCTAAGTACTCTACTACTACTATATTAGTTGGAGGCACATATTAACTTTTATATTTGTTTACTTGTATGCCCCGAGACCTTCCAACTAGACGTGTCTTTCTCTCCAGGTCACACTTTGTATCGTTCATACCACTAAGTACTACTACGTGTGGTCTCCGACCCAGAAGTGGAAGAAGTGGAGACGCTCTACCACGCTGTTTTTTTACGCTCGGCTCTACCACGCTGTTCATGTCCCACTCCTTTCACTGACGTGTGGGACATCCAGCACGTGCCGTGTTTGGCACCCTTCGTCGTAAGAGTTGAAACGCTAGCATTCATCAGAAATAAAAAATAATTATAAATCGGTAGTGATACTATTTTTTTGCGAACCAATCAGCAGTGATACTATACCACGCGGTTTCCTTGCGCCTCGATATCGGAAAGAATACTTCCGTTCGCCAACATGTGGGACGTCGACCATCCTGGTCCACTTGCCATGCACGCAGAACTCCAAGGGAGAGTCACCCAGGTCGTCGCGCCGCAGTAACAATGACTAATGAGCCGTCAAATCACAGGCCCACTTCCCACTTTGAAGTTGCTCGGATGAAGGAACCATCATGACTTCATTGAATTCTGCTTCTTGAAGAAAACTACTGTACCAGCAGTACTACTAGCTACAGTAGTTACTCCAACAGAGGCCTCCTTTCGTTCATAGGATAGGAATATGAAAATCATAGGAAGTGAGATGACATGCATCTCAGTTCCTATAGAGAAAGAGATGCCATTTGATGCTTAGGATAGGAATTTTTCCATTTAGTCTAGGCTAATGTACTGGTAATTTGCTCTAAAAACTACAGTAGTAACTAGTAGTATTGGTACATGCTCGTACTCAGACACAGACACACACACTAACTACTAGTACTACTACTTCTCACATGCTGGCCAGACGCCGTCGTTCTCCTTCCCGGCTTTGTCGGCGACACCCCACCGTGCTTGGATCTCTGCCGACCTCTCCGCAGCAGCGCGTGCGTCCTTTTCTTTCTTGCGGCGGCGGGCCTCTCTTTTCTTGAGTGCTTTCTGACTTTTCCGCTCCCTCTGTGCGGCTTTGGCCGCCTCTTGCTCTACCGCCCATTCGGCCTTGGCATCTTCAAATTCCTCCCACATAGTTGTGAGGTCGCGAGCGGCGATGAACTCGGCACGGTGGGATGCCATCGCTTCCCTACCATTTTGTGTGCGGTCGTGGGCGGCGAGGAACTCGGCGCGGCGGGATGCCATCGCTTCCTTACCGATTAGTGTGCGGCGCGGTGGCATGAACGACGCTTGGTGAGAGCTCTGGGGTGGAGTGGCCGGACAACCGTATAGTGCATTGGTTTGTCAAGAGCTCAAGGACAGAAGACGAAGCAAATTTGGATTCCCCTTCAATCCTGGTCATTTATTACCGAGTAAAATGCATTGGCGGTCATCGAACTTGTCTTGATAGCTCACTTTGATCATTGTATACGAGATATGGTGATTATACGGTCACTGGCTCAGCGTATAGCTCCGTATTTGTCTGGTTGACCAGTCAAACAGTCCGCATGCGCCTCATCAGCTCGTGTTCTTTATCTATCTACGCGGGCCTACCTGTCAATGGAGAAAGAAATACTGTAAACACCAAAATTATGCGTATGTGGGGAATCAAACCACGGACTCGTCGCTGCAACGCACCCTCGTCAGCCAAATGAAAATGAAATACTTCGCGTCAGACACTCACGCTCACGTTGTCAAAGCATGCTAATGCATGCACGTCGCCCTCTAAATCAAAGTCCTGCTCATGGCGCAACGCAAACGGCGAGCCCATCACCTGCGCGCCCCGGCGGTGCCTGACATTATTGTTTAGACGTTTGATGGAGGCCTACGCGAATGCCGAGCATGTATTCACCTGGCTCAACACCAACGGTCATACTCGGACCGCCTTGCTCATGTATATCGTCCGTCACAACGACAAACTATAAAAAAGCCTAAGCTAGAGAGGGTACTATGGTAGTATGGTACGGAGTATGTACTACCGTGAGCGACCGATCTTAGTGCCACTGCACACCGAAACCCCTTCCATCGCTAGCGCGCGCTTCCCGCCTGAAACGGTCACCGTCTCTCCAAAATGTCAATGCCGCATTCACCGGACTTAACTGCAGGTGCAATTGGTGTGTCACTGACATGCGGGCCAGATGCCCGTTGGGCCCACATGTCAGTAACCCAAACGCATCTGCAGTTAAGTCATTGAAGTAGCATCCGCATTCACGCCCGACGAACCTACTCCGGCGCCAGTTGTCCATCCGTCTGCCGCGGCTCATTGCCATTCGCCCGCTATATTAACTTGAGCCCCAGCTCCCAGCCATAGCCAAAGACCCACACTTATTCTCCTCCGGTCCCTTCCTTCTGTCGGCACCACTTCAACCATGGCCTCCTGGCGCTCCGAAGCTCTCTTGGAGGTACTGTCGCAGGAGCAGACGAGGGACATCGGCGGCTCCGCTTCGGGCGCGCTCCAAAGCTCTCTTCGACGTACTGTCGCAGGAGCAAACGAAGGAGATCGCCGGCACCCCCCCGGCCGCCCTCCGCCGCCACGACCACGAAGCTGGCACGCGTGCGTGGGCGCAACCGACAGCGAGGAAGAGTAGTACACAGTAGGTCGCCGCCTCTCTGGAGGAGGAGGTTATCGAGGCGGATGAGGAGGAGGCAAAGGCAATGGCCGGCTTTCTCGGGTTCATGGCCGGACATGGTGGTCGGGCGCCGGCAATCGTTTAGATTAGGTTTACAGTAGGTTTTAGTATGGTTTGTGCGAAATATGTAATGAATTTCGTCCAGTTTGTAGGAAAAGTTTTCGAAATGTAATGAATTTCATCCGGTTAATTTGAAATTTGCTTTGTTTGCACGAATTTCGTCCGGTTAGTTCATATAGTTGTCGAAAGGTATGCGGGCAGCATCGGGTGGCATCCATCAGTGTCCTCGAACAGATGTCGGTGTAAATTTGTGGGCCAGCACTGGAGATGCCCTAACTATCATGCTATAATCGCTAACAATCCTCCATTATTTGGCAGGGAAGTGTTATCCCTCGATCAAAATCAGATCCGCGGTGTTTTGCACTCCTCCCGCGTAAGAGTGTAAACTCTTGCTTACATAAAAATGGAGCAAGTGGACGGCACTGTAGCACTTCATATCACTCGAACTAGCCCGCCTAACGAGCGGGAAAGCACCGCCCTCGTCATTTTGTTCTGTATTTCTATCGATCGATCGCGCGAAAATGTTACGCTTCACAAGTTCTAAAGGAAAAGGCGGCACACTTACGACTCGTACGCGTCGCAACCCCGACAGTCCGGCTCGCACGCTGCTCACCAGAGGGGACACGCGTTGTCTTGCAATTTCACTGACATGTGGGACCGTAATTGAATAAACCGTCGATAGCCGAAATCTAATCGCTCGGCGGGCGTCGGCTGAGAAGAGAGAAAGGGGGGAGGGAGAAGAGATCGCCCGCCCGCCGCGCACAGACTCCAAGAAATATATGGTGATAATGTGAGGTGGGCCATGCTGGAATCCGGACCGCTTCCGGAGCCCGCTCTCACCGCCCTGGCCCCTCAAGACGCCAACCGCCCGCCGCATGCATGCATAGCAAGTAGTACTCCTTATGTGGAGGAGAGAGAGGCATTGACAAAGTCAAGGAGTGGGCTCTGCAAGAGCCCGTCTCTACACGTGCTCCTAGGTATAAAAAAATAATTCTAAAAAAGGCATAAAAAACAATTGTGTCTTAAAAAAAGAAAGGTAAAAAACATTTGAGAGGAAATAGATAGAGAGAAAGTGAGAAAAAGCTGTAACCTGGGCATTACATGAGGAAGGAGGGAGTGGTGCACATGCCAAGTTCACTGGGCTGCCGTGTTTCACACTCCTCCGTCGTAACAGTGGAGACAATAGCTTTCATCAAAAATAAACAATGAATACTCGTTGCTCGTCCTCTATACCAGAAATAATACTTTCATTCGCCGACATGTGGGACATCGACCATCCTGGTCCACCTGCCATGCACAAAATTATCCTGGTCTACCCCGGTTGTATCGCAGGCCCAACCTTTCCCACTGTAAGTTGTTCGGACGAAGGAACCATCATGACTTTGTTGAATTCCACTTCTTCAAGAAAACTTACTGTACCCGCAATACTGCTACCACACGCGAAGACTGGACGGCACTGTACCACGTCATATCACTGAAACCCACTAGGCCAAACTAGCCCGCCTAGGTCATCTATTTTGGAACGGAGCGAGTACGTCTCTGCACTGCTATGATTTTGTGTTGCACGTTCTCTGTACTTTTGCTACGATTTTCCTACCCTATGAACCAAATGAGGCCTGAATGTATGTCGACTATTGTCTGATCGATCGCTAAGCCTACAATTTTAGGAGCTAGGGCTATTGGTCGACCGACGAGGGATAAGTATAAACGTACCACGAGCTCATCAGCCCCAATGTTTCTCTCCGGTGAGTGTTTTGCAAGTACTATAGCTCGCACAGTAGCTAGCCTACTAACACCAAGAATCATCAAACAAGCCCTGCTGATATGATAAACAGTTCAAACTTACATCTAAGCATGCCATATATTACATCAAAAGCTGGTGAGGATACATCTGTTTCCATAACTCGGAGAGGGTTCGCATGATTCATTGCATGATTCAGTATCAAACAAAAGTAGCAAGATCCGCCCACACAAGACAGTGCACTAGGCCTAAGATGGTTTGATAACACGCATCGTTCTGGTAATTAAACATAGGGCAATGCAAACTACCCTGAAGGATTAGCGCGACCAACTATTTCTTGTCATCGATCTCTCGGGCAATGACCACAGCACGGACAGCGGCATGGGAATCGATTTCTGGGGCGATGTTCACAGGACTGACCGCGACATCGGAATCGATCTCTGGGGCGATGTCCACAGGATGGACAGCGGCATCGGAATCGATCTCCGGGGCGATGCCAACAGGACGGGCCACGACATCGGAATCATCAAGGACGTCCACCGGCACATGCCCAACCCTAACATATTAGCAAGCACATTGCAAATAATCAAAAACCACAACTATGGTAATAAGCCATTATTTTTTACCTTGTGCAGCTCACCGGGGGATCTCATCCCTCGGGGGGCCATCTCCTCGTCCTCGATGGGGGCCATCACCTTGCCAGGGGAATACTGCTTCTCAACGGCGACTATCTCCTCAAACTCGGTCTTGAGCCTCACATAGGTGGCAATCAGAGTTCTTGGGGTAGGCACGGTGGGGCCCTTGCTGTTCTTCCAACTTTCTTTGAGGAGTTCGTCCGCCAACGTCCTCAACTCTTTGGCTAGTGCTTGTTTCTTGGAGTTCTTCGTCTCCATGGGTTGGCACGCCAACATGGTCAACTCGTTGGTCGGTGCTCGCTTCCTGGAGATCGCTGTCTCCAGTGGGTTGTCCGCCGGCAACTCTTTGCCTAGTGCTCCAGGATCCATCAATGAACTGACAAACAAAAAGCAATCGAAAGGAAACCACAATCGCAATGAAAACGGGAAAAGAATAGGGTGTGAGAATCGGTCGGTGCTTCGCAAAAAGAAGATTCTTGGAATGAAAATATAGCAGCATAACTGATTCGCCCACCTTTCCTTCGTCGGTATAGAAGAAAAATGGCAGAAGTGAGTAGCCTGGAGTGAGATTTTCTTCAAGAAAGGGAAGAAAGGGCTTGAACGAGCGTTCCAGTGAAATGATGGTTGCTTTGTCCAGTCCAACTTGGAGGCCACCTTACCACTGCTGGTAAAGGTGTGGGTTTTGTGATATGACGGGTCATGATGGCCACACCGGGGTGACAGGTGAGTCTCGACTGTAGCACCTCGCTGTGATTTGGTGGATGGCACGCGGGCCCGGATGCTTTGAAATGTCCCGCATGTAGATAGAGCGGCTAGTCATATAGGAGTGCTCAATATTGTGCACCGCAACCAAGGCGGAGAGGAAAACGAGAGAACTACGTAATTAATGCATGAGTTTAATTAGGGTAGTTTTGTAAAGTACGAGATACATTCCTCCAATCGCAAAATGCCTTGGTTCATGAGATTTGAGATTTGAGCCCTGTAAACCGGAAGGGAGGGAGTACTGCACATGGTGTAGTCTAGTCACTTGTTGAAATCTCTAGAAAGGCAAATACTCCTTTCCGGTTTACAGGGCTATACTACTCCCTCCGTCTAGGTGTGTAAGTCATCTTACGAAAACCAAATAGTCCCAAAACACTTAGGCGCGGTGCATTGACTTCTATCTTGTTTCTTGTTTCTTGACATATCAACCAATAAGAGATGAGAGGTGTGCATGCTTTTAATGACTTGCAATGGCTAGTTCATTGCATGCAATGCTATTAATTAGCAAATAAACATTGGTGACCCCAGGAGGAAATGGTGCTAAGCGCGTGGACCTATGCAGAATGAGTATCAACCAATGGATAATGGAGTTTAATTGTTAAACAATAGCAATTTTGTCTCATGCAAGAGCCTGGCTAGTACTCCAAGGAACCGCACC
Source organism: Triticum aestivum (assembly GCF_018294505.1). Taxonomy (NCBI): domain Eukaryota; kingdom Viridiplantae; phylum Streptophyta; class Magnoliopsida; order Poales; family Poaceae; genus Triticum; species Triticum aestivum. The sequence continues at coordinate 272,203,204 of NC_057796.1, read as the reverse complement.
ACGCGAGCGTTCGCAACTTCCACGTTCGGGTTGCGCTTGGCTCTTCGCCTCTTCGAGAAGACGAACAATGATGTTACTCCTACTTCTAAAGTATCGAATCCACTGCTGCATGTCCGTCCACCTCATGCGGGAGGGATAGCGTGTAGCGAAAGCTTCTACTTACTGCTCCTGCCTTTGCGTCTATGACAGGTGGGCCCAACAGGTGGTTGGCCCCCCTGTCATGCAGCCAAAGGCAGGTGCAGTTAAGGCACCGGAGCTCAGTCCGCGAGGGAGAGGGCGTTGTAGTAATCAAATTTCTCAGTCTTGTACGAGTTGACGCGACACATCAAAGCACTGCTCTCGATATAAGTCTTTACACATTTAAAATGGGCTACTTCGTATGTAGGAGTAGACATATTCTGCTTCGTATGTAGTCACTTGTTGCAATCTCTAAAAAAACTTATATTTGGAAACGGAGGGAGTACAACGCATGCATGCATGCCGTGACTTTCCTTTTGATACTTGCATGTGTTGATTTGATGCACCTTGCCAAATTTTGACTATAAATTTAACTAACCAAATTTTCATGCATGTCACAAAAAATTACGGGGCTGTTTGGATTGTGACTATGTTTGTCTTATGTTGCCACATTATTTTTCCCACACTTGCCACACTTGCCTAACCTGAGTTGCTCAAATTCTTAGACACACTTTGGCTTGCCTAAGGGAATCTTGCCACAATTTTTGTGTCTATGACATGTGGGGTTCACTGCTAATAAAAAAATTCTTGTCTTAGGTGTGGCTTATAAAAAAGACTTATATTTAGGAACGAAGGGAGTAGAAAATATAAATAATAATGCATGTTGGGACAACCCACGTTTCCGCTAATTTTAGCCGTGGGCTTGTTCACAATTTTTACGAGGGGTTGGTTGTTCATTTAATGGAGGGACTTGTAGTACCAGACTTGAACGATACAAAGTGCGACCTGGCACACCGTAACACCACTTGGAACAAGCGGGTAGCTATCTCAAAAAACAATCAACAACTAAAAAACCCCGCGACCTGGCATGTAGTAGTACACAATTTTAAACGATTGTTTTGATGGAGTGAAAAAGGAAAACTACCCCACTATGTATATATAGGCCGGAGCCTCCGCGCTTGCTTGCTAGGGTTGCTCTATTCACACACTCTCATCCTCTCCAGATCTAAACAAGATAGGGGTAGTAACACTGTCTTTCTCCCTTCAAAAAACACTGGCTTTCTATCCTCACCGCTGGTTACAAATCCGTACATATCCCTCTCCGCCGGTGAAGGGGAGGAGGGGCAGCGTTTAGGCCGTCGTCGATAGCGAGGGAGGAGACCCACTACCGGCCGCACCGTTATCTCTGGCCGAGCGCCGGCGCGGGAGGTCCTCCGATCCCTTCGTCGTTGCCTGTGGGCGGATCCGGCCTCCCGCCGCCCACCTATCCACATCCCGATGACCTTCAGGTATATCTTCGTTCGAAACCGCCTTAGCTCTACTTCCCTAGCTCACTACGTCGCTGCATGTGCATCATTTTCTACCTCTCAGCCCCTCTCGATCGGACGGTCCAATGTCACATATTTTTTCTTCTATTGTTAGAGTTAAAGCTACTTCATGGAGTCGAATCTTGTACTCCCTCCGTCCGAAATACTTGTCATTGAAATGGATGTATCTAGATGTATTTTAGTTCTAGACACATCCATTTTGATGACAAGTAATTCCGGACGGAGGGAGTACTTGGTTCAAACAAGAAATAAAGTGGGGGTGGGGGAATTTAGTATGTACTCCCTCCGTTCAGAATTACTTGTCTCGGAAATGGATGTATCTAGAACTAAAATACATCTAGATACATCCATTTCTGCGACAAGTAATTCCGAACGGAGGGAGTACATCGGACTTGGTACAAACAGGAAGGAAAGGGAGTGAAAGTAGTACAGACTGGTCATCCAACCGGTCTGTTGGTCGAAAAGGGAAATATAGGGGTAACGCTGTACACAGTGGTATGACCAGGACTAGATTTGCTATCCACACATAGGAGTAGGTGGCTAGAGTGAACAAAAATGGGACCAACCCAGATATGTTTCTTGGATGTTTGTTTCTCGGGGAAACAAACTATGAATCACCACTTTATGCCCCTGTTTACATACATGGTGCTGGACTGCTGGTGCACCCACTGTCCATGCCCTTATACCAAATATTTAGGCTTCGTTCGGAAGAAAGGGGCAGAAAACATAGGTCTTGATGAAAATAGAGGAATAGGAAAGGAATGTAGGTATAAAACTATGGAACAGCGAACCGGAGGAAACTCTCAAGAGAATGTGTTTGGATGGACTACGAAATGTACAGATTTGTTTTTTTAGAGTAGCATGCTTGCCAGTATGAGATGCTATTTGTTTATTCAGGTGCACAGTGACTACTCTTGTCCTCACCTCACGTACCACACATAGGTTGATTTTTTTATTCCGGCAACACAACACAACAACCTGTCTAACACATGGCAGCGAGCGCCTGCCTCGGGCTTCCGCCCAAAAAATGAGCAGCGCATGGATGTTTCTAATCCTATTGAATCAGTACTACCAGACCAGCTTTCCTATGAAACACTATTCACCTTTCCCGTGTTCCGAACGGTTGGAAGGGAAAGAATACCGTAGGATTTGTGTTCCTACGAAAATCCTGCACCAAACCTGTGAACCGAACGCAGCCTTAACTGTTCTTAATCTAATGTCCCTGGTAAAAATGAAGCCATGACACTGTTATAAGCCATGACAAGTTTAGCCAAATGTTTTTGCCTGTAATTGTTTGAGACTATGACTGTTTCCTCTGTGGTGCAAACAGGGATATCCAATTCACCTGGTTGCTGTTGTGACCTTTTGGTGCACTGCACAAAACTCTTCTTAAAAGAAGTGACTTTTGTGCTGTTTAACTGGAATGTCAGAATGGAACAGTTGGTTCATTTTGGTGGAACTGCACAAAGGGAGATCTGTGTTCCAATCCTCATCATCCATATTGGCACCATAACCTTTCTTTAGGTAAGAATGATATTTAATGCATGTGTTCATCTCTATTTTCCGACTGCCATGAGAAAATAATGCTGTTTTTTTACTAGTACACTTGTACTCCCTCACTAACAAAACCAATTTTGAATTAGAAGGCCAATCATGTACTTGGTTTCACCAACTGGTGAGGAGAAAGAGAAATAGAGCATGAAGAGGAAGAAGAATAAACAGTGCCAAGGCGATCTTGCTGAAGCCAGAGGCCTCAGTCGAGGCCATTCAAGGGCTCCGGCAACGACTACCTTACATGTGAGACGATCCTCCAGGGAGCCCTTCCACTTCTGTTGTCTCACTTAATTAATTAGGAGTACTTAAGTACCACTAATTTATTACTGCCTAATTTTCCTGTTGGAGTTAAACAAATCTTTAGTAGGACCCTATGCTGAATCATGTACGTGTGTATGTTTGTCTATGGAGGTGAATCATGTGGTGGAGCAGGGAGGGAATATTATTAGTGTCATGACATAATAGTGCTATTGTTTTGCATGTCAATTTATTGCCATTGGTTCAATGAGGCAATGTTTTGCGTATTGTCCATCATGAATTTGATGCTACTGTTTGAGTAATATGCTAATGTCTTCCCATCCTTTCTCACTAAGCTAATGAAGGTTTCACCTTGTTCCTACTTGTGCAAACAGGGATCATGTTGTGCCAATCATACATTTTAGTGGAACTACACAAGACAATACAATGAACTGTATCCCAGCCAGTGCTTTAACTCTGCTGGAAGTTCTTGATAATCTTTCGATATAATCTCAGCACTGGTAAACAAGAGTGATTTCAACCATACATTTGAAGTGCACAAAAATATATACTATTGTGTGATTCCAGTGAGTGCTTTATCATCTCTTATGGGACTACATGAATAAGCTTTTTTTCTCAGGTTGGTACGGGCCTAAGGCCTTCATCCATATTAGTTTGCTGTCATCTCTATTTGTATCGTGCTACTGTCATGAGAAACTCCTTTATCTTTGCATGTTAAAGTTTTGCAACCTATGATAAATGGCAATGCTTTGAGTGTTGAGTTGAGCTAATTGGCACTGATTAAATAAACTAATACCTCTCTTTAAGCAAGACTACTATGTTGCTAACTTTACCCATTAAGATAATGAGGGTGCTTCTATTTGTTATTGTATGTTTCATCAACTAGTCCCACTATTACAGTAATCTCGCTCTCTCAATATATGTGCCAACAGGGATGCTCGATTTTGGTGGAACTGCACAAAAACTTTGGGTGCTTCATTGCCTCGACAGCTTCTGTCCTTTCCTGCCAGTCGCTAATCTCCGCTTGCTTTCTTCCTTTGCTATCAGTCGCTTGGCTTATCTCGGCTTCTAGTCAAAGGAAATAGTAATTGATATGCTACCTCACACAGGTTGGTACTGGTCTTTATCCTGATTATTGTGCCTGTCATATGTATTGGTAATTTGGTATTGTGCTACTGTTTGCCGATTTCATAAAGGAGTAATTTGGAGCCTGAACTCGCAAGCAAATCATTACATCGGGTGATTTCAGTAGAACTACACAAAATGATCAGATGGACAGGTACTTATGCTGCTGCTATGTACTCCAAAGTTCACTCAGACAAGCATCGATGTTGACAAGAAGTGCCTATATTCATTCGAGTATCAACCGGCGTCAACAATTGTCAAACTCCAAGTATTAGGAGAGTGAACGCCAAAAATATTGCTTGGTGCATAGCCCAGAAAAACGCAGTCCAGTCTTTGGTCCCAACTTGTGCCTTTTGGTTATCGGCACATATGGTAGCGAACTATATGGCATGGAGTCTAAAGATTCCAGACAAGTTGGTTGACGCGTATATTCATCTGGCACTTAATCAGTCTGCACGCCAAGGATGCTCCATTTTAGTTGAACTGCACAAAAAATTTGGGTGGTTCATTTTCTCAACCGCCTCCTTTCTCGTCTACAATGTAGAATTTTGGCGAGATACAGGACCAAGATGAGCCAGTAAACTAGTTGGATGAAAGTAGTGGCCAAGTTGCTCAAACCTCCCTCGGCACGAGGCCACTATTTGAGGATAAACATACAAGCAAAGTTCAAATTGTCTGTGCTGCCTCTTATGTACTCGAAAGTTTACTCGTACAAGAACTAATTTTAGAAAGAAGTACCTCCGATTGAACACCATTTACCAGTCTGTACCCTAGGTAATTAAAGGTCGTCCATGGATCATATTGGCTGTGATCTCAATCATTTGGATGCATAAACATACTGAACATGTGTATATCTGAATCTTTTTGTGAATTATGTATGAATATTGTCGTGTGATCTATCAATCATTTGGATGCATAGATATGCTGAGCTTGTGTATATATGAATCTTTTGAGTTGTTGATAGTGAATGTTGGCTATGGATATGAACGTGTGCTGTGAACCTCAGTTTGATATGAATGTTTACCTTTTCTGTTGTATTTGTGTGTGAACTTGTTAGTATGCCTACTGTGGGGTATAAAACGCAGGTCTCTTATAAAAGTAATGTTGTGTCCAATTTATGTTTTCCCTTCTAACCACATTATATATATTTATATTATGTCTATTATCGTATATTTTATAGAGACTTATATATACATTATAAAAACATCCCACGTGTTATTAACTTATAAAAGTAAATGTTTAACGGAAGTTGGCAAGGAAAATCCTGGTTGTTTTTGACTCACAGGCAAGGAAAATCCTGGTGATTGCGTAAAGCTTGCGAAGATTTTAAGGACCAATTTAATAATAACGCGCTCATTTTTATTTTGAGCAATAACTCGCTAATTTCTTAATTATATATATAAAAAATGTGCCTCTCCGGTTTATTCTTTGATATTAATTGCTCCTTCTAACATAACATTATATATATATAACGAGCCCACCTAATACGTGTACTTCAAGGAAGTGCAAATGGGCTGGGTTTTCTTAGAAAATATAAATGGGCCTGATTGACGCGAAATTATTTGTTCACCCAGCCTAGCAAATGGACTGTACATTCTAGAAAACATGGGTTAAATATATGCCACATTTTTGCAGGCTGACATGTGGGCCAATAGGTCGAAGCCTACGCAGGGCGTTGTCAACTTGGTCAACAAATGATTGTGTCATCCACAGCCATTGGATTTATATCCAACGGCCATCATGCACCTTCAATCTCTCGTCTTCTTCCTCCAGCGTCGCCGGGACCGCCTGGTCCGGCCTCCGGCGGCTAGCGGCTCTGCTTAGCACGCATCGCTGCGAAGCGCTACCCCACCGCCGGCCAGGCTATCCCTGCACCCCTCGACACCTCCTGTTATTCTCCACAGACTACAGCCCCACGCTGCAACAGAACCAGTTATAACCCTTCTCCTCCACTCAATCTGCGACTCCACTGCCGCGTTTTCCCATCTCCGAGTCGTTCCCGTCCGGGGCCTCGCCGTCGTCCACCGCCTCGCTGCGTTCGGTGCGGCGTGGTCAACAAACGAGAGTCATCGGAAGAGGACTGTATGTGGAGAGCCTAACGGCTGGGACCCACGAGGTCCATGGTCGCACGCAAGGAAAGTTCCTCCTTATTAAGCTGAAAAAAATGTTTCCTCCACCTGACAGCTGGGACCCACCGGCTGTATCTTCGCACGGAAGGAAGTGCCTCCTTGTTTTGCGAAAAAAATTATTCATCCCGTCGACAGCTGGGACCCGTCAGATTTGGTGACTGACTTGTGGGCCTACTAAGCGGACGTGTACGCACGGCTTTGTCAACTTAATCAACAAATTATTCTAGCAGCTGGACCGTTGGATGTTAATCCAATAGCCGTGCTCCTTCTTCAACCTCTGTTCTTGCTCCTGTCTCCCGTGGGCGGCACCGCGGCTGTGCTGCTGCGCACCCGAACCAGTGAAGTTTCCCACTCCTCTCCATCTGCGACTCCACTGCCCCGTCTTCCCCATCTCCGGGTCGTTCCAGTCTGGGTGCACTCGACACGGTGTGGTCACCGTGGTCAACAACCGAGAGTCATCGGAAGATGACTGTACGTGAGAGGCTGATAGTGGGGACGCACCACGCCCATGGACGCATGCATGCAACGGAACGCGGCGAGGTCAACGTGGTCAAGGAACGACTTCCATCGAAAGTATACTGTACGTGGAGAGTCTCAGCTGGGTCCACGGCCGCAGCATGTAAGTGCCTCCTTATTACGCGGAAAATAATGATTCCTCCAAATGACCGCAGGGACCCACTGGACGGGCCACCGTATTTTGCGAAAAAACGTTTGCCCCCTGACTGCTGGGACCCACCTGACGGGCCACCGTATTTCGCGAAAAAACGTTCCCCCCGATGTTAGCTCAGACCCACCGGAAGTGCCTCCTTATTATGCACAAAAAAAATGAATACTCCCCCGGCTAGCTGGGACCCACCTTGGTGGGAGGCTAACTTGTGGGCCTACTAAGTTGGCGGGGACGAAGGGCTTTGTCAACTTAGTCAATATGAACGATTCTAGCTCCATTGACCATATGATGTCCATCCAACGGTCGTAGTGCTTCTTCAACCTCTGGTCTTCTTGCTCCAGCCGCCCAAAGCAGCGCCGGTCGTGCAGCATGCTCCTGCCTCCCGTGGCCGGCTGTGCTGCCGCGGAGACCTCACCGTCCCCTACTACTCCCACCGCTGGCCAGGCCCTGCGGCGATGGCAGCCTCACATCGCAGCCGAACCAGTGAACCCTCGTACTCCTCTCCGCGCGGTCTTTCACTGCCGCGTCTTCCCCGGCTCCGTGTCGTCCCCTTCCTAGGCCTCGCCATCGTCCACCGCCGTAGTGTTCTCCGTGCGGCGTGGTCAACTTGGTCAAGGAACGACTTCCATCGGAAGAGTACTGTACGTGGAGAGGCTGACAGCTGGGTCCATGGCCGCAGCCTAGTTTTTTGTAATTTGCCAAGTAAGTCACTTTGTCAGGCCTGTTGGGCTGCAAATCTTTCAAGACGAGGAGAGCTTTCATTCGGCTGGCCGAGAAAATAGCCCATCAGTAATGAGAAATGGGCTGTACATTTTTAAAACACATCAAACCGGCAATTAGTTTCAAATTTTTTTTTCATTTCGAGATTTTAAATTACATTAATTTTTATGCGTGGAGAATTTGTTGGATTTTATATTGATATACATTTATTTTTAAAATCAGTTTGAATGTGAGTCGAAATTTCGTGATTAAAAACAGTTCGGACCGCACCGAAATATGCAAAATTTCGTATAATTTTTTAACAGTGGCCACAATATGGGCTGTAATGCTAACAAAAAGAATATGGGCTCCAAAAAAACTTAATAATTAGCAAATGGGCTGTAAATTATTAGAAATAATGGCAGATGGGTTGTATGCTGTTTTCCACAGATTTGAGGCTTTCCTAAAAAAAGGTTGACGCACAAGCAGTGACTGTTGGATGGCCATCCAACGGCCGTCGTGCTTCTTCAATCTCTGCTCTTCCTGCTCCAGCCGCTCAATCAAGCGCCGGCGGGACTGCCTGCTCCCTCCTCCCCGCGGCCGGCTCTGCTGCCGCGCAGGCCTCACCGCCCCACCGTACTCCCATCGTTCGCCCAGCCATCCCTCTACTCACCCACACCTGCTGTTATTCTCCGGCGATGGCAGCCGAACCAGTAAACCCTCGTACAGTCGTACTCCCCTCCGCGTGGGAAACAACTGCCGAGTCTTCCCTGCCTCCGTGTCGTTCCTAGGCCTCGCCGTCGTCCACCGCCCTGGTGCTCTCGGCGCGGCCTGGTCAACGTGGTCAACGACCGACATGCATCTGAAGTGGACTGTACGTGGAGAGCCCGACAGCTGGGTCCACGGCCGCACGCAATGAAATGCCTCCTCATTACGTGCAAAATAATGATTCCTCCACCTGACATCAGGGACCCACCGAAAGGGCCTCTGTATTTCGCGAAAAAAACGTTACCGCCGCTGACAGCTCAGACCCACCAGCTATATCTTCGCACGCAAGGAAGTGCCTTCTTATTACGCACAGAAAAATGAATACCACCCTGCTAGCTGGGACCCACCATGGTGGGAGGCTGACTTGTGGGCCTACTAAGTTGACTAGGACGGGGGCCTTTGTCAACTTTAGTCAATATGAACGATTCTAGCTCCAGTGACCGTACGATGTCCATCCCACGGCCGTAGTGCTTCTTCAACCTCTGGTCTTCTTGCTCCAACCGCCCAAAGCAGCGCCGGTCGTGCCGCATGCTCCTGCCTCCCGTGGCCGGCTGTGCTGTCGCGGAGGCCTCACCGCCCCCTACTATTCCCACCGCTGGCCAGGCCCTGCGGCGACGGCAGCCTCACACCGCAGCCGAACCAGTGAACCCTCGTACTCCTCTCCGCGCGGGCTTCCACTGCCGCGTCTTCCACGGCTCCGCGTCGTCCCCTTCCTAGGCCTCGCCGTCGTCCACCGCCGTGGTGCTCTCCGCGCGGCGTGGTCAACGTGGTCAAGGAACGACTTCCATCAGAAGAGTACTGTACGTGGAGAGGCTGACAGCTGGCTCCACGGCCACAGCCCAGTTTTTTTTTCTGATTTGCCAAGTAAGTCGCTTTGTCAGGGCTGTTGGTCTGCAAATCTTTCAAGACGAGGAGAGCTTTCATTCGGCTGGCCGAGAAAATGGCCCATCAGTAATGAGAAATGGGTTGTACATTTTTAAAACACATCAAACCGGCAATTAGTTTCAAATATCTTTTTTTCATTTCGAGATTTTAAATTACATTAATTTTTATGCGTGCAAAATTTGTTGGATTTTATATTGATATACATTTATTTTTAAAATCAGTTTGAATGTGAGTCAAAATTTCGGGATTAAAAACAGTTCGGACCGCACTGAAATATGCAAAATTTCGTATCATTTTTTAACCGTGGCCACAATATGGGCTGTAATGCTAACAAAAAGAATATGGGCTCCAAAAAAAACCTTAATAATTAGCAATTGGGCTGTAAATTATTAGAAATAATGGCAGATGGGATGTATGCTGTTTTCCACAGATATGAGGCTTTCCTAAAAAAAAGGTTGACGCACAAGCAGTGACTGTTGAATGGCCATCCAACGGCCGTCGTGCTTCTTCAATCTCTGCTCTTCCTGCTCCAGCCGCTCAAACAAGCGCCGGCGGGACTGCCTGCTCCCTCCTCCTCGCGGCCGGCTCTGCTGCCGCGCAGGCCTCAGCGCCCCACCGTACTCCCATCGCTGGCCTAGCCATCCCTCTACTCACCCACACCTGCTGTTATTCTCCGGCGACGGCAGACGAACCAGTAAACCCTCGTACAATCGTACTCTCCTCCGCGTGGGAAACAACTGCCGAGTCTTCCCTGCCTCCGTGTCATTCCCTTGCTAGGCCTCGCCGTCGTCCACCGCCCTGGTGCTCTCGGCGCGGCCTGGTCAACATGGTCAACGACCGACATGCATCTGAAGTGGACTGTACGTGGAGAGGCCGACAGCTGGGTCCACGGCTGCACGCAAGGAAATGCCTCCTTATTACACGCAAAATAATGATTCCTCCACCTGACATCAGGAACCCACCGAAAGGGCCTCTGTATTTCACGAAAAAAATGTTACCGCTGACAGCTCGGACCCACCAGCTATATCTTCGCACGCAAGGAAGTGCCTCCTGATTACGCACAAAAAAAATGAATACTCCCCCTGCTAGCTGGGACCCACCATGGTGGGAGGCTGACTTGTGGGCCTACTAAGTTGACTGGGAAGGGGGCCTTTGTCAACTTTAGTCAATATGAACGATTCTAGCTCCAGTGACCGTACGATGTCCATCCGACGGCCGTAGTGCTTCTTCAACCTCTGGTCTTCTTGCTCCAGCAGCCCAAAGGAGCGTCGGTCGGGCCGCATGCTCCTGCCTCCCGTGGCCGGCTGTGCTGCCGTGGAGGCCTCACCGCCCCCTACTATTCCCACCGCTGGATAGGCCATGCGGCGACGGCAGCCTCACACCGCAGCCGAACCAGTGAACCCTCGTACTCCTCTCCGCGCGGGCTTCCACTTCCGCGTCTTCCCCGGCTCCCCGTCATCCCCTTCCTAGGCCTCGCCGTCGTCCACCGCCCTGGTGCTCTCGGCGCGGCGTGGTCAACGTGGTCAAGGAACGACTTCCATCGGACGTGGACTGTGCGTGGAGAGGCTGACAGCTGGGTCCACGGCCGCAGCAAGGAAGTGCCTCCTTATTACGTGGAAAATAATGATTCCTCCACCTGACAACTGGGACCCACTGGACGGGCCTATGTATTTCGTGAAAAAAACGTTTCCCCCTGAGTGCCGGGACCCACCAGCTACATTTTCGCACCCAAGGAAGTGCGTCCGGGCAAAAAAAAATGATTCGCCCCCTGACTGCTGGGACCCACCAACTACATCTTCGCAGGCAAGGAAGTGCCTGACAGTCGGGACCCACCTGGTCGAAGCGTACGTAGCATTGTCATTCTGGTCGCGAACGTGTACGTACATACTGGTCGATGTAGAGGCGCGCACGTGTCATAGTAGAGGCGCGCACGTAGCATGTACACGTACGTACAGTGGCCAGTGTGCAAGAAAGAAAATACGGCCACGTACGTACATACGGGCAGGGTCTCGAACGCCTACTCGCGTATACGTACGGCCAGGGCTCGTGTACATGGCTGGGTCGGAACAGAGAAACAACGTCGTTGTTGTGTTCATGGGGAGCCAACCGGCTGGGTCGGAACGAAATGCGTCGTCGTGTTCATCGGGAGGGCTTGGACGGAACAACCGATGGAAACGAGGCCTGGCGTACCGCAGAACGGAGGAAACAGCCTTGTGTTCGATCGGCCACATTTGAAATGGGATCCTGTTCATCGGGAGGGGTTTGGCGTACCGCAAAACGGAGGAAACGGACCTCCTACGGTCGAAACGGGGGTCCAGCTGATTGGGAGGGGTGTGGCGTACCACAAAACGGAGGAAACGGACTTGTGTTGGAGCGCTAAGGTCGAAACGGGGGTCCTGTTCATCGGGAGGGGTGTGGCGTACCGCAAAACGGGACTCCACGGGACACTGTTCATCTCCACCGCCGACCCCCTCCCGCCTCCACGGGCTACTGTTCATCCACCGTCGACCTCCTCCAGCCTCCACCTGCGACTGTTCATCCACGGGCTCCTGTTCATCCAGCCTCCACCACGCGCTACACCATCGGCTACTGGTCAACCAGCCCTCTCCACGGGCTCTTGTTCAACCACCCCTTCACGGGCTACTATTCATCCAGCCCTCCACCGTCTACTGTACATTCTGCCCTCCACGGGGTGGTCCTGTTCATCCTACCCTCCACGGGGTCCTGTTCATCCAGCCCCAACCGGCTCGATCGATCGGGGTCCTGTTCATCCAGAGGCAACACCACGGGGTCCTGTTCATCCACCCCCACTGGGAACTGTTCATCCAAACCCATCAGCAACGCTCACTGTTCATCCAGAGGCAGCATCGATCGGCTTCAGTTAGCAGCAATAGCGAATGAATCACTCGATCGGGTTCAGTTAACAGCCATCGATCGATCGGGTTCAGTTAACAGCCATCGATCGATCGCTTGGGTTCAGTAACGCGTAGCCTGCAGTGCAATCACTCGGGTTCAGTTAGAACCCAACGCCTCGCTCGGGTTCAGTTAGAGCCAACGCCTCGCACACACGCGCGTACGTGTACAAGAGAAACGCGCATCGCTCGGCCCCCGACCTCCCACCGTAACCGGGAACTCCCCGAAATTTTCCTCGCCCTTGCTTCTACCACGGTTTTTTCCGTCATCGACGGCCCAAAGAATGTCATGCAGCTGCGTCTCCGGCCCGCCCAGGATGAAAAGCCCATTTTCTGTCATGATTTTTGTCATAGAAGTAGGAGCCCACCACATCTATGATGATACCGGGTTTTGTCACAATTATCGTCATAGAAGTGACATATGTATGACAGAATTTTTTTTTTGTTCGGCCCAAAATGTCACGAATGTGTCTTTTTTTTGTAGTGTTGCCGGCGGATTCACGCCGTTCCTTGAGCTCCTGCCACTTTTGGCGGTGCCGGGCCTGCATTTCCTTCACGTCTGCCGCCATGGATTCCATGAAGGACAAATCCATATTGATGGCAGCTGAGTCATCGACCTCCACGCTCCCCAGATGCGGCGATGCCAGAGGGCGCTGAAGCCTTCATCAAGCTCTGCGTCTGTCAAGGATGGGCCGGGGGCTCTGATATCACGCAACAACAGCACCATAGCCAGCGTTTTCAAGGAAGACGGCAGGGCCTCAGCGGCGCCCCTGGAAGAGGGGAGTGGACCCGTGGTCTGAAGAGGATTCTTCGCCTCGACAACCACTTCCTCTACCAGGGCGCTCTCGAGAGAGTGCTCCACCACTGCCAAGGAACCTTGTGTTTCCCCGGCAACGAGATCATGCCCCTCAGCAGCTGCGACCTTCGCGGCCTCGTCTGTGGCTGACCTCCCCATGTAAGCCACCACCTCCAACAAATCTGGTTCTTCAGTTTGAGGGGTTGTAGATAGAAGGGCCCAGTGAACAAACGAAGAAATGGAAGTCTCGAAGCGAATAAAGGAACCAGAGGAAGCAATCAGAGCATGAGAGAAAAGAAGAACTAAGCAAGATACCTGGGGAAGTCTGCCGGGTAGGGGTCTCTGTTTCCCCGGCAACAGTTGTTGCTGGGTCATGAGCCTTGTCATCCGCCGGGGTGGGCTCGGCAGCCTTCTGCACAACCTCTGCCGCGGAGGATTCCATGACGACCTCTTCGGTTTGAGCGGTAGAGGACGCATGCCCCTCGAGGAGGGGCTTGCCCTGCGTTACCTCGCCTCCTCTTCCGCGTGGGGGGCAGAAAGACTGTCTCCATCATCTCCAGCGGGCGGAGTCAAGTCTCCGCTCCCAGGCCGGGGGCTGGGCTGGGGGCTCAGCACGAGATCTTCTACATCCTTCCCTGCCGAAGGCGAGCCCTCTACGCCCTCCAGCGACCCGAGGCGCCGGAGCCTCTTCCAGAAACGGTGAATGAGGGTCTCCGCGTGCTCCTCCACTTCCCTGCCGGCAACAACAAGAATAAGAGGTTAGTCGGCAAAAGCATTCAAATCTGCTTAGGAAGATATCTACCACAAAGAGAAATCCTCCTTACTCTTCCGCAATGAGCATGGAGTTCAAATTGAACTCCGTGGGAGGAGGGGAGTCCCGTCCTCTCTTCAGAGACAGAAGGGTGGAACTCCCCGGCAGCTTCGGTGCCTGCTGTGACATCAAGAGCTCCGGGGAAGGCGAGCTTTGCGAGGAGCTCGAGCCGGAACAGGGGCTGGACTCCGCCTCCGTGGCCAGCGGCCGTTTGGCGGAAGGTGCCTTGGCTTGAGCAAGGCGAGGGGATTGGCGACATGCCACCTCGACCTTAGTAGACTTGGTGGAGACCTTCTTCACCCTCTTGGTGGCCGGCGCTGGGTTGGAGGTCGCCGCTCTTGGGGCTGCGGCACGCCTGCGGGTGCGCTGGTCAGAGTCTGGTTCTGGGGCTTGCGGTCTAGCCGCAAGCCACTCATCTTTGGGGGCCGCTGCCGCATCCTCCTCCTCCCCTCCTCCACTCCCTCCTGGAGCTCCGTCGCTGCCATGGCCAGGGCATCCAGCCCAGCAAAGTTAGCCCTGGGAAGCTCTTCCCCGGCAGATCCTTCCGCGGCGTGTGCGTCACTGCCGCCATGGGAAGAACTTCCATTCCCGGCTTTCCCTTTGCCCTTCCAAGCCTTGTGGCCTTCTCCATCTCCTCAAGGCAGGCAGCCTTGTCCTCCGCGGCTCTCTTCAGAATATACGCCACCTCGCAGCGGAGGTGCGTTTATACATTCCGTCCTCGGTCCTGGTGGCCTTCTCCACCAAAGTGCTCGACCACTGGAGGTATTCATCGAAGGAAGGGAGTTGCCAAGTACTCGACACTCCCTCAGCATTGCAGTCCGGCATCCAGTTCAGTATTTGCTCCCGGGCATAGTTGATGTTTAGAGGAATGACGGTTGCCGGGAGCTTGAACAACTCGAAGCGACCAAACAGTTGGTCGCACAACCAAGCATGACCATAAACTGACAAGTTGTTGGCCAGCCCTGGCAGCAGCCTCATCCTATCCGCGGCACCGCCATACAGCCGCGCAGGCCTATCCCTTTCTTGCAGCGGTGAGATGCGGCGGAGGAGAAAATCTGCCCCCACTTGCTTAATGGTTAACCCGGCAGCTGCTAGGCGGGTGATCCTATTGATCGCCGGGTGCACCCTATCCTCAGTGAGCCCTTTCAAGCTCCAATCCTTCCCGCACTCAATGCACTCTTGTCGCGCTTAACAAAAATCAGGGGCTTCCTTATCCTAGATCCAGCACCAATCCCCTCTCCATTCATCCCACCTCTCGCATTGGTACCCCGGGAGGTAATCCCAAATCATCCTCTTCAACCGTGGCATCCAACTGATGATTCCGGAGCGGTTGATTCTGCTCTCGACCCTCGGGACGAAGTAATGCCGGAACAAATCCATATTGGGCATCACTCCAACAAAATTCTCGCACAAATGCGCAAAGATGGCCATGGTCGCCATTGCATTGGGCATGAAATCAAGGAGATGAAACCCATAGAAGTTCAAAATCGCCTCGAAGAACCCAGAGAAGGGGGGGACAGAGGCCGCAGATGAAGTAAGCAGCAAAAGATCGATAAGAATCGGGAGGATCCACCTCACCCGCCTCGAAGACTACGGGTGCCCCATGCCCTTTCTCAACGGGCCGCCCCCACAGATGAAGGAAATATGCCCTAGAGGCAATAATAAAGTTGTTATTTATTTTTCCTTATATCATGATAAATATTTATTATTCATGCTAGAATTGTATTAACTGGAAACTTAGTACATGTGTGAATACATAGACAAACAGAGTGTCCCTAGTATGCCTCTACTAGAGTAGCTCGTTAATCAAAGATGGTTAAGTTTCCTAGCCATAGACATGTGTTGTCATTTGATGAATAGGATCACATCATTAGAGAATGATGTGATGGACAAGACTCATCCGTTAGCTTAGCACTATGATCATTTTTTATTGCTATTGCTTTCTTCATGACTTATACATGTTCCTATGACTATGAGATTATGCAACTCCCGAATACCGTAGGAACACTTAGTGTGCTATCAAACGTCACAATGTAATTGGGTGATTATAAAGATGCTCTACAGGTGTCTCCGATGGTGTTAATTGAGTTGGCATAGATCGAGATTAGGATTTGTCAGTCCGATTGTCGGAGAGGTATCTCTGGGCCCTCTCGGTAATGCACATCACTATAAGCCTTGCAAGCAATGTGACTAATGAGTTAGTTGCGGGATGATGCATTACGGAACGAGTAAATAGACTTGCCGGTAACGAGATTGAACAAGGTATGGTGATGCCGACGATCGAATCTTGGGCAAGTAACATACCGATGACAAAGGGAACAACGTATGTTGTTATGCGGTTTGACCGATAAAGGTCTTCGCAGAATATGTAGGAGCCAATATGAGCATCCATGTTCCGCTATTGGTTATTGACCGGAGATGTGTCTCGGTCATGTCTACATAGTTCTCGAACCCGTAGGGTCCGCACGCTTAACGTTCGATGATGATTTGTTATATGAGTTATGTGATTTGATGTACTGAAGTTTGTTCGGAGTCCCAGATGAGATCACGAACGTGACGAGGAGTCTCTAAATGGATGAGACATAAAGATTCATATATTTGAAGGTTATATTCGGGCACCGGAATGGTTCGGGTCGTTTCGGAGAAGTATCGGAGTACCGGGGTTTGCTGATACGTCTCCATCATATCTACTTTTCCAAACACTTTTGCCCTTGTTTTGGACTCTAACTTGCATGATTTGAATGGAACTAACCCGGACTCACGCTGTTTTCAGCAGAATTGCCATGGTGTTATTTTTGTGCAGAAATAAAAGTTCTCGGAATGACCTGAAACTTCACGGAGAATATTTTTGGAAATAATTAAAAATACTGGCGAAAGAATCAAGGCCAGGGGGCCCACACCCTGTCCACGAGGGTGGGGGCGCGCCTACCCCCCTGGGCGCGCCCCCTGCCTCGTGGGCCCCCTGGTGCTCCACCGACCTCAACTCCAAGTCCATATATTCATGTTCGGGAGAAACATCAGAGAGAAGGATTCATCGCGTTTTACGATACAGATCCACCGCCAAGCCCTAAACTCTCTCGGGAGGGCTGATCTGGAGTCCGTTCGGGGCTCCGGAGAGGGGAATCCGTCGCCATCGTCATCATCAACCTTCCTCCATCACCAATTTCATGATGCTCACCGCCGTGTGTGAGTAATTCCATCGTAGGCTTGCTGGACGGTGATGGGTTGGATGAGATTTATCATGTAATCGAGTTAGTTTTGTTAGGGTTTGATCCCTAGTATCCATTATGTTCCGAGATTGATGTTGCTATGACTTTGCTATGCTTCATGCTTGTCACTAGCGCTCGAGTGCCATGATTTCAGATCTGAACCTATTATGTTTTCATGAATATATGTGAGTTGTTGATCATATCTTGCAAGTCAATAGTCATATATTATGTGTTATGATCCGTTAACCCCGAAGTGACAATAATCGGGATACTTACCGGTGATGACCGTAGTTTCAGGAGTTCATGTATTCAGTAAGTGTTAATGCTTTGGTCTGGTACTCTATTAAAAGGAGGCCTTAATATCCCTTAGTTTCAATAGGACCCCGCTGCCACGGGAGGGTAGGACAAAAGATGTCATGCAAGTTCTTTTCCATAAGCACGTATGACTATATTCGGAATACATGCCTACATTACATTGATGAACTGGAGCTACTTCTGTGTCACCCTATGTTATAACTGTTGCATGAATAATCGCATCTGGCATAATTCTCCATCACTGATCCAATGCCTACGAGCTTTTCATATATTGATCTTCGCTTAGTTACTTTTCCGTTGCCACTGTTACAATTACTACAAAACTGCTACTATTACTCTTGCCACTGTTACTGTTACTTCCATACTACTTTGCTACTAAATACCTTGCTGCAGATATTAAGTTATCCAGGTGTGGTTGAATTGACAACTCAACTGCTAATACTTGAGAATATTCTTTGGCTCCCCTTGTGTTGAATCAATAAATTTGGGTTGAATACTCTACCCTCGAAAACTGTTGCGATCCCCTATACTTGTGGGTTATCAAGACTATTTTCTGGCGCCGTTGCCGGCGAGCATAGCTCTATTCTTTGAGTCACTTGGGATTTATATCTGCTGGTCACCATGAGGAACTTGAAAGACGAGAAAACCAAAATTTATCCCTCAACTATGAGGGGAGGTAAGCAACTGCCATCTAGCTCTGCACTTGATTCACCTTCTGTTTTGAGTAAGCTTGTGACGCCTATACCTGCTTCTGCTATTAATTCTGATATGTCGCATGCTAGTGATGTTGCCACTTCTGCTATGCATGATACTTATGATGAAACTACTTCTATGCTTGATAATACTGTGCCACTAGGTGAATTTCTTGATGAACAACTTGCTAGGGCTAGAGAGAATGAAATTATTGAAACTGATAATATTGATGAAAGTGATGATGAAGATTCTCCCCCTAGATATGAATTGCCTGTTGTGCCTGAGGGTTATTTTATGGATGAAGAAACTGCTAGAGACTTTCTTTCTTGCAATGATAGGAAGGATCTTAAGAAATTATTAGCTAAGCTTAAAGAAAAATCTTTGAATGCTAGAATGAAATATGACCCTTCTTTTGCTACTTCACCTATCTGTGTTACTAATAAGGATTATGCTTTCTCTGTTGATACTGAGATAATTACTTTGGTTGAATCTGTTCCTTTCTATGGCTATGAATCTGAAAATATTGTGGCACATCTTACTGAATTAAATGATATAGCCACCATGTTCACTAATGATGAGAAAACTCGCTACTACTATATCCTTAAATTATTTCCGTTCTCATTAAAGGGTATGCTAAGATATGGTTTAATTCTCTTGATCCTGGTTGTGTGCGTAGTCCCGAGGATATGATTTATTACTTCTCTGCTAAATATCTCCCCGCTCACAAGAAACAAGCTGCTTTAAGGGAAATATATAATTTTGTGCAAATTGAAGAAGAGAGTCTCCCACAAGCTTGGGGGAGGCTTCTCCAATTACTTAATGCTTTGCCTGATCATCCTCTCAAGAAAAATGAAGTACTTGATATCTTTTATAATGGACTAACCGATGCTTCCAGAGACCACCTGGATAGTTGTGCTGGTTGTGTTTTCAGGGAAAGAACTGTTGATCAAGCTGAATTGTTATTGAATAATATGTTGACTAATGAAAATAATTGGACACTTCCTGAACCAACTCCTAAGCCAACTCCGAAGAAAAGGGGTATTCTATTTCTCAGTCCTGTAGATATGCAAGAGGCAAAGAAATCCATGAAAGAAAAAGGTATTAAAGCTGAAGATGTTAAGAATTTACCTCCTATTGAAGAGATACATGGTCTTGATAACCCGACACAGGTAGTAAAGGTAAATTCTCTCTATAGATTTGATGAAGGTGATATTCCTCTTTACAAGTCTGCTAGCCAATGCTTAGATGAGTTTGATAATTTTATTGTTAAACAAGAAAACTTCAATGCTTATGTTGGTAGACAATTGAAACGCAATGCTTATATGATTGAGAACTTGAGTGATTATATGTCTAGAGTTAAGGGTGAACTTAAACTCATTAGTAAACACGCTTCTATGGTTACCAGTCAAGTAGAACAAGTGCTTAAAGCTCAAAATGATTTGCTCAATGAATTAAATAGTAAGAAGAATGATAATGCTGTTAGAGTCATGACTAGAGGGGTTAAAATGACTCAGGAACCTTTGTATCCTGAAGGCCACCCTAAGAGAATTGAGCAAGATTCTCAGAGAACTATTGTTGATGCACCTAATCCTTCTAAAAGGAAGAGAAAGAAAAATGATAGGACTTTGCATGCTTCTAGTGAACCTGTTGTTGACACACCTGAGAATCCCAATGATATATCTATTTCTGATGTTGAAACACAATCTGGTGATGAACATGAACCTAGTGATAATGTTAATGATGATGTTCATGTTGATGCTCAACCTAGCAATAACAATGATGTAGAGATTGAACCGCTGCTGATCTTGATAACCGACAATCAAAGAATCAACGTTATGATAAGAGGACTTTGTTGCTAGGAAGCACGGTAAAGAAAGAGAACCATGGGTTCAGAAACCCATGCCTTTTCCTCCCAAACCATCCAAGAAAAAGGATGAGGAGGATTTTGAGCGCTTTGCTGAAATGATTAGACCTATCTTTTTTGCGTATGCGTTTGACTGATATGCTTAAAATGAATCCTTATGCCAAGTATATGAAAGATATTGTTACAAATAAAAGAAAGATACCGGAAGCTGAAATTTCCACCATGCTTGCTAATTATACTTTTAAAGGTGGAATACCTAAGAAACTTGGAGATCCAGGAGTACCAACTATACCATGCTCCATTAAAAGAAACTATGTTAGAACTGCTTTATGTGATCTTGGAGCCGGTGTTAGTGTTATGTCTCTCTCTTTATATCGTAGACTTGATTTGAATAAGTTGACACCTACTGAAATACCTTTGCAAATGGTTGATAAATCAACTGCTATACCTGTTAGTATTTGTGACGATGGCCTGTTGTGGTTGCAAACGTTATTATTTTAACGAGCTTTGTTATTCTTGATATTCCCGAGGATGATAGTATGTCGATTATCCTTGGTAGACCCTTTTTGAATACTGCAGGGGGTGTTATTGATTGCAACAAAGGCAATGCACTTTTCATGTTAATGGTAATGAGCATACGATACATTTTCTCAGGAAACAACCCCAAGTCCACAGTACTAATTCTATTGGAAAAATTTCAACTATTACTATTGGAGCTTCTGAATTTCCTCTTCCTACTGTCAAGAAGAAATATGATATTCTTATTGTTGGGGACGTGCATATCCCCGTTGAGGTAACCTAGTGCTATTCGAAAATTCTCCGGTTTCATGCGACTCAGAATGAGTTTGTCAACAAGACTTGATCAACCTTGTTAGTGGATTCCTTTTGATGAGCATGAGATGGATGAAGTTAGAAAGCACAACCTTCTGTACCCTCCTTTTACTTTCTGTTATTTAGGTTAAATAAAGCAAAAATAGTGTTTTCTGTCAGTTTTCTGAATTATCCGTGCAATAAAAAATACCCCGAAAATAATAGTTCTCCAACTGCCCAGAAAATGAAATATGATTTTTTCGAGAATATTTGAGAACATCTGGTACTAAGAACACATCAGGGGGAGCAAGCACCTGGCGACGAGGGTCCAGGGCACGCCCACACCCCCTGGGCGCGCCCCCTGCGTCGTGGGCCCCTGGTGGCCCCCTCCACTTATTCCAGCCACCACACACTCCTTCTTCCTCCCCAAAAAATCACCAACCAGCTCAAGCACGAGTTCTAGCTCATCTTGCTGCCATTTTCGATCTCCTTGCTCAAATCTCCATCCAGAAAACTGCTTTGGGGAATTGTTCTTCGGTATGTGACTCCTCCAATGGTCCAATTAGTTTTTGTTCTAGTGCTTTATTCATTGCAAATATTGCTGCTTAGGTGACCCTGTTCTTGAGCTTGCATGTCAAATTTATATGGTCCCAAGTAGTTCTAATGCATGATATAGTCTCTAGGCACTTTGGGAGTAATTGCGATCAGTTTTGTTGAGTTTGGTTCACTTTCATTTTAAGTTACTAAAAATTTCAGAATTTTTTCAGAGGGAGAAATATGTTTAGGAAAATGTACCAAGGTGGTTCTTCAAGGAAGCAAGGACCCAGGCCCGCAATACGTGACCCGGACCATGAACCACCAAGAGAAGCTCAAGTGCGGCCTTGTGAATGGCCGTCAGAAGATTTCATGGTTCGAGCAGGAATTAAGGAGGAATTTGATGCATATGTGCGTAATGCTGAACTCGAGGGCTTCATGCTAGATAAGTGCCCTCAGTATTATTACCTAACTGATTCCTTTGTGAGAAGGTTCAAATTTTCATCTTCACGTAATTCTCAAATTGTCCTATTTGATCTCTATGGTAAATCTTATACTATGGACTTAGAGGATTTTAACACTGCTTGTAAACTTGCGCAGTGGGGTAGTGCTAGTGAACCTCGCAAATCTGAGTTTAGGGATTTTCTTGCTAGTATCACCGTGGGGGAATCTAGAGAAATAACACAAGCTACCATAGGGAGCATTCATTTTCCTGCTATACATTATTTTGCTCTCTTTATAGGTAGATGCATAAATGGTAAGGATGAGGCATGCCACATGTGTGTTCCAGATCTTAGTGTTCTCAAGAGTGTTGTTTTAGGAGATAAACAATATAACTTGGGGGCCATTGTTGCACGAAGGTTGCATAATAATGGTTTAAGTGGAGACTTGTTTGGTGGAATTTATGCAACCCGTGTGGCTAATTTTCTTGAGATACCCATACATGAAAATGATATGGAATTGCCTCCCACTTATCTAGGTTATGAGGCTATGGTTCGCCATCAGTTTATTCAGAGGAATGAACAACCTCTCCAGTACCGACTAATGTTTGACAGGCGCTGCATTTTCCATGTTGCTCTCCCTGCTCCTACTTTCTTTGACTTTCCGGCAAAAGGGAGATATATTATAACTAGGGAGGAGGCGAACGAGTATAAGAGGAGGACTGAGGCAGCTCGCCTCCAAGCTGCAGCACACGATGCAATAGCTGCTGCTTCTCAGTATGACCCTAGCTACAATTTTGGATATCTGCCAGGCCAGCCGCCATAGACCAACTTAGGCCAAAAGCCTAAGCTTGGGGGAGTACGTATTTCCCACCGACATTACATTCATGTTCACACACTCATTCTAGTTGTCGGTGCTCATACTTTTTCATTGTGCTATCCATGCTAGTTTATTTCCCTTTTATGCCTTCTTCTTGTGTGTTTGAATAACCTTAAGAAAAACCAAAAAAATTAGTTGTAGCTTTTAGCTAGTTTACTTTTCATGCTTGTAGTAGTAATAATTAAAAGAAAACCCAAAAAGATTTCTCGTTCTTCTTTTGCTTGTTGGGAGCTTTCCCGTGTAAATAGTTGAAGTGGAGAAGACCATAATTAAAATGTTGAAGTGGCTCTCATATGCATTATTGTTGATTTAACCAAGAGCTATATTACCTTGTCTTCTCCCTTGAATTGAATGCTTGCAGATTCCAGCTTAGTCCAATGCACGTGCACTATTATTATTATACACATCGTTCGGTCGTGCAAGTGAAGGGCAATAATGACGATATATGATGGACTGATTGAGATGAGAGAAGCTGGTATGAACTCGACCTCTCGTGTTTTTGTAAATATGATTAGTTCATCGTTCCTGATTCAGCCTATTATGAATGAACATGTTTGCAATGACAATTAGAGATTATAGTTTCTTATGCCATGCTTAATTAGCTAGGAGCTTATAATGGTTTACCTTGCGTGCCAACATGCTATTAAATTGGTTGTGATGTGGTATGATAGGGTGGTATCCTCCTTTGAACGATTCGAGTGACTTGACTTGGCACATGTTCACACATGTAGTTGAAACAAAATCAACATAGCCTCCACGATATTTATGTTCATGGTGGATTATATCCTACTCATGCTTGCACTCCATGTTTATTAATTTTAATGCATGTTCATGACTATTGTCACTCTCCAGTTGGTCGCTTCCCAGTCTTTTTCTAGCCTTCACTTGTACTAAGCGGGAATACTGCTTGTGCATCCACTTCCATAAACCCCAAAGTTATTCCATATGAGTCCACCATACCTTCCTATATGGGGTATCTACCTGTCGTTCCAAGTAAATTTGTATGTGCCAAACTCTAAACCTTCAAATGAAATTCTGTTTTGTATGCTCGAATAGCTCATGTATCAACTAGGGCTGTCTGTATCTTCCAAGCTAGGCGGGTTATTCTCAAGAGGAGTGGACTCCGCTCCTCACTCACGAGAAAATGGCTGGTCACCGGGATGCCCAGTCCCATGCTCAAATCAAATCAAAATAATTACAAACAAAACTCCCCCGGGACTATTGTTAGTTGGAGGCACACGTTGTTTCGGGCAAGCCATGGATTGATGCTTGTTGGTGGAGGGGGAGTATAAACTTTACCATTCTGTTTTGGAAACGCCTATAATGTGTGTAGCATGGAAGATATCGAGATCTCTCAGTTGTTATATTGACAATGAAAGTATGCCACTCAAAATATTATTTATCTCTATTTCAAAATCGAGCTCTGGCACCTCTACAAATCCCTGCTTCCCTCTGCGAAGGGCCTATTCATTTACTTTTCTGTTGAGTCATCACCCTCTTATTAAAAAGCACCAGTTGGAGAGCACCGCTGTCATTTGCATCCATTACTATTAGTTTATATTGGGTATGACTATGACTGGATCTCTTTTACCATGAATTACAATGTCTAGTCAGTCCTTGATCTTCAAAGGTGCTCTGCATTTATGTTTTGCTATCTCAGAAAGGGCTAGTGAGATATCATCTTGTTATATCATATTATGATTGTTTTGAGAAAGTGTTATCATCCGAGATTTATTATTATTGCTCGCTAGTTGATTATGCCATTGATATGAGTAAACTTGAGACCTAAATGTTATTGTGAATATGGTTAGTTCATAATCTTTGCTGAAAACTTGAATGCTGGCTTTACATGTTTACAAAAACAAGAGCAAACAGAGTTTGTAAAAGTTTTTCTTTATCACTTTTAGTTTATCAACTGAATTGCTTGAGGACAAGCAAAGGTTTAAGCTTGGGGGAGTTGATACGTCTCCATCGTATCTACTTTTCCAAACACTTTTGCCCTTGTTTTGGACTCTAACTTGCATGATTTGAATGGAACTAACCCGGACTGACGCTGTTTTCAGCAGAATTGCCATGATGTTATTTTTGTGCAGAAATAAAAGTTCTCGGAATGACCTGAAACTTCACGAAGAATATTTTTGGAAATAATAAAAAATACTGGCGAAAGAATCAAGGCCAGGGGGCCCACACCCTGTCCACGAGGGTGGGGGTGCGCCTACCCCCTGGGCGCGCCCCCTGCCTTGTGGGCCCCTGGTGCTCCACCGACCTCAACTCCAACTCAATATAGTCACGTTCGGGGAGAAAAAAATTAGAGAGAAGGATTCATCGCGTTTTGCAATACGGAGCCGCCGCCAAGCCCTAAACTCTAACGGGAGGGCTGATCTAGAGTCCGTTCGGGGCTCCGGAGAGGGAAATCCGTCGCCATCAACATCATCAACCTTCCTCCATCACCAATTTCATGATGCTCACTGCTGTGCGTGAGTAATTCCATCGTAGGCTTGCTGAACGGTGATGGGTTGGATGAGATTTATCATGTAATCGAGTTAGTTTTGTTAGGGTTTGATCCCTAGTATCCATTATGTTCTGAGATTGATGTTGCTATGACTTTGCTATGCTTAATGCTTGTCACTCGGGCCCGAGTGCCATGATTTCAGATCTGAACCTATTATGTTTTCATGAATATATGTGAGTTCTTGATCATATCTTGCAAGTCAATAGTCATCTATTATGTGTTATGATCCGTTAACCCCGAAGTGATAATAATCGGGATACTTACCGGTGATGACCGTAGTTTGAGGAGTTTATGTATTCAGTAAGTGTTAATGCTTTGGTCCGGTACTCTATTAAAAGGAGGCCTTAATATCCCTTAGTTTCCAATAGGACCCCGCTGCCATGGGAGGGTAGGACAAAAGATGTCATGCAAGTTCTTTTCCATAAGCACGTATGACTATATTCGGAATACATGCCTACATTACATTGATGAACTGGAGCTACTTCTGTGTCACCCTATGTTATAACTGTTGCATGAAGAATCGCATCCGGCATAATTCTCCATCACTGATCCAATGCCTACGAGCTTTTCATATATTGATCTTTGCTTAGTTACTTTTCCATTGCCACTGTTACAATTACCACAAAACTGCTACTGTTACTCTTGCCACTGTTACCGTTACTTCCATACTACTTTGCTACTAAATACCTTGCTGCAGATATTAAGTTATCCAGGTGTCGTTGAATTGACAACTCAACTACTAATACTTGAGAATATTCTTTGGTTCCCCTTGTGTCGAATCAATAAATTTGGGTTGAATACTCTACCCTCGAAAACTGTTGCGATCCCCTATACTTGTGGGTTATCAGTTACCGGACCCCCCGGGGAACTTATTGGGCCTCATGGGCCTAGTGGTGGAAGAGAGGAGGCAGGC
Source organism: Triticum aestivum (assembly GCF_018294505.1). Lineage (NCBI taxonomy): Eukaryota > Viridiplantae > Streptophyta > Magnoliopsida > Poales > Poaceae > Triticum > Triticum aestivum. Next base: position 272,176,925 of record NC_057796.1, on the reverse strand, counting down.
CAAGGAGTGGCACGCACCCCCCTATCCCAAACCGAATTGGACTAGGGTTGGGGGGCGGCCCCGCCTTTCCTTCTCTCCTCCTCCTCCTTCCCCCTTCTCCTTGTTGGAATAGGAAAAGGGGGGGGGGTCGAATCCTTCTTGAAGTAGGACTCCCCCCTTTGGCGCGCCACCCTTGGTCGGCCTCCTCCTCCCTCCCTCCTTTATATACGGGCGGAGGGGGCACCCCATAGACACACAAGTTGATCTTTTAGCCATGTGCGGTGCCCCCTCCACAGAAACACACCTCGGTCATATCGTCGTAGTGCTTAGGCGAAGCCCTGCGCCGGTAACTTCATCATCACCGTCACCACGCCGTCGTGCTGACGAAACTCTCCCTCGGCCTCAACTGGATCAAGAGTTCGAGGGACATCACCGAGCTGAACGTGTGCAGATCGCGGAGGTGCCGTGCGTTCGGTACTTGGATCGGCTGGATTGCGAAGACGTTCGACTACATCAACCACGTTACTAAACGCTTCCGCTTTCGGTCTACAAGGGTACATGGACACACTCTCCCCGCTCGTTGCTATGCTTCTCCTAGATAGATCTTGCGTGATCGTAGGAATGTTTTGTAATACTACATTCCCCAACAGTGGTATCCGAGCCAGGTCTATGCGTAGATGTTATATGCACGAGTAGAACACAAAGAGTTGTGAGCGATAATAGTCATACTGCTTACCAGCATGTCATACTTTGATTTGGCGGTATTGTTGGATGAAGCGGCCCAGACCGACATTACATGACCGCGTTCATGAGATTGGTTCTACCGTCATGCTTCACACACAGGTGGCTAGTGGGTGTCTGTTTCTCCCGCTTTAGTTGAGTCGAGTTTGACTACGCCCGGTCCTTGTTGAAGGTTAAAACAGCACACTTGACGAAAAATCGTTGTGGTTTTGATGCGTAGGTAAGAACGGTTCTTGCTACAAGCCCATAGCAGCCACGTAAAACTTGCAACAACAAAGTAGAGGACGTCTAACTTGTTTTTGCAGGGCTTGCTGTGATGTGATATGGTCAAGACATGATGATATATAAATTTTTGTATGAAATGATCATGTTTTGTAACAATTATCGGCAACTGGCAGGAGCCATATGGTTGTCACTTTATTGTATGAACTGCAATCGCCACGTAATTGCTTTACTTCATCACTAAGCGGTAGCGATAGTCGTAGAAGCAATAGTTGGCGAGACGACAACGATGCTTCAATGGAGATCAAGGTGTCAAGCCGGTGACGATGGTGATCATGACGATGCTTTGGAGCTGGCCATATCATATCACTTATTTGATTGCATGTGATGTTTATCTTTTTATGCACCTTATTTTGCTTAGTACGGCGGTAGCATTATAAGATGATATCTCACTAAATTTCAAGGTATAAGTGTTCTCCCTGAGTATGCACCGTTGCGACAGTTCGTCGTGCCGAGACACCACGTGATGATCGGGTGTGATAAGTTCTATGTTCATATACAACGGGTGCAAGCCAGTTTTGCACACGCAGAATACTCGGGTTAAACTTGACGAGCCTAGCATATGCAGATATGGCCTCGGAACACTGAGACCGAAAGGTCGAGCGTGAATCATATAGTAGATATGATCAACATAGTGATGTTAACCATTGAAAACTACTCCATCTCACGTGATGATCGGACATGGTTTAGTTGATATGGATCACATGAGCACTTAGATGATTAGAGGGAGGTCTACCTAAGTGGGAGTTCTTAAGTAATATGATTAATTGAACTTTAATTTATCATGAACTTATTACCTGGTAGTATTTTGCATGTCTACGTTGTTGTAGATAAATGGCCTGTACTACTATGCCATTGAATTTTAATGCGTTCCTAGAGAAAGCTAAGTTGAAAGATGATGGTAGCAACTACACGTACTGGGTCCATAACTTGAGGATTATCCTCATTGCTCCATAGAAGAATTACGTCCTGGAAGCACCGCTAGGTGCAAGACCCACTGCAGGAGCAACGCCGGACGTTATGAACGCCTGGCAGAGCAAAGCTGATGACTACTCGATAGTTCAGTGTGGCATGCTTTACGGCTTAGAACCGGGACTTCAACGACGTTTTGAACGTCATGGAGCATATGAGATGTTCCAGGAGTTGAAGTTAATATTTCAAGCGAATGCCCGGATTGAGAGATATGAAGTCTCTAATAAGTTATACAGCTGCAAAATGGAGGAGAATAGTTCTGTCAGTGAACATATACTCAGAATGTCTGGTACCACAATCACTTGACTCAACTGGGAGTTAATCTTCCGGTTGATAGTGTCATTGACAGAGTTCTTCAATCACTTCCACCAAGCTATAAAAGCTTCATGATAATATGCAAGGGGTGGATAAGACGATTCCCGAGCTCTTTGCGATGCTAAAGGCTGCGGAGGTAGAAATCAAGAAGGAGCATCAAGTGTTGATGGTTAACAAGACCACTAGTTTCAAGAAGAAGGGCAAAGGGAAGAAGGGGAACTTCAAGAAGAACGGCAAGCAAGTTGCTGCTCAAGTGAAGAAGCCCAAGTCTGGACCTAAGACTGAGACTGGGTGCTTCTACTGCAAAGGGACTGGTCACTAGAAGCTGAACTGCCCCAAGTATTTGGCGGATAAGAAGGATGGCAAAGTGGAAGGTATATTTGATATACATGTTATTGATGTGTACCTTACTAATGCTCGTAGTAGCGCCTGGGTATTTGATACTGGTTCTGTTGCTCATATTTGCAACTCGAAACAGGGGCTACGGATTAAGCGAAGATTGGCTAAGGACGAGGTGAGGATGCGCGTGGGAAATGGTTCCAAAGTCGATGTGATAGTCGTCGGCACGCTACCTCTACATCTACCTTCGTGATTAGTTTTACACCTGAATAATTGCTATTTGGTGCCAGCGTTAAGCATGAACATTATATCTGGATCTTGTTTGAAGCGAGATGGTTATTCATTTAAATCAGAGAATAATGGTTGTTCTATTTATATGAGTAATATCTTTTATGGTCATGCACCCTTGATGAGTGGTCTATTTTTATTGAATCTCGATAGTAGTGATACACATATTCATAGTATTGAAGCGAAAAGATATAAGTTTAATAATGATAGTGCAACTTATTTGTGGCACTGCCGTTTAGGTCATATTGGTGTAAAGCGCATGAAGAAACTCCATGCTGATGGGCTTTTGGAATCACTTGATTATGAATCACTTGATACTTGCATACCACGCCTCATGGGCAAGATGACTAAGAATCCGTTCTCCGGAACAATGGAGCGAGCAACAGACTTGTTGGAAAGAATACATACTGATGTATGCGGTCCAATGAGTGTTGAGGCTCGCGGCGGGTATCGTTATTTTCTCACCTTCACAGATGATTTGAGCAGATATGGGTATATCTACTTGATGAAACATAAGTCTAAAACATTTGAAAAGTTCAAAGAATTTCAGAGTGAAGTGTAAAATCATCGTAACAAGAAAATAAAGTTTCTACGATCTGATCATGGAGGTGAATATTTGAGTTACGAGTTTGGTCATCATTTGAAACAATGTGGGATAGTTTCGCAACTCACGCCACCCGGAACACCACAGCGTAATGGTGTGTTCGAATGTCGTAACCACACTTTATTAGATATGGTGCGATCTATGATGTCTCTTACTGATTTAGCACTATCATTTTGGGGTTACGCTTTAGAGACTGCTGCATTCACGTTAAATAGGGCACCATCTAAATCCATTAAGACGACACCATATGAATTGTGGTTTGGCAAGAAACCGAAGTTTCCATTTCTTAAAGTTTGGGGCTGCGATGCTTATTTGAAAAAGCTTGAACTTGATAAGCTCGAACCCAAACTGGAGAAATGTGTCTTCATAGGATACCCAAAGGAGACTGTTGGGTACACCTTCTATCACATATCCGAAGGAAAAATATTCGTTGCTAAGAATGGATCCTTTCTGGAGAAGGAGTTTCTCTCGAAAGAAGTGAGTGGGAGGAAAGTAGAACTTGATGAGGTAATTGTACCTGCTCCCCTATTGGAAAGTAGTTTATCACAGAAATCAGTTCCAATGATTCCTACACCAATTAGTGAGGAAGCTAATGATGATGATCATGAAACTTCTGATCAAGTTACTACCGAACCTCGTAGGTCAACCAGAGTAAGATCCGCTCCAGAGTGGTACGGTAATCCTATTCTAGACGTCATGTTACTTGACCATAACGAACCTACGAACTATGAGGAAGCGATGATGAGCCCAGAACCGACGCTGACGGTAATGTTACTGTCTTCAAAGCTCGACTTGTTGCAAAAGGTTTTCGACAAGTTCAAGGAGTTAACTACAATGAGACTTTCTCACCCGTAGCAATGCTTAAGTCTGACCGAATCATGTTAGAATTATCGCATTTTATGATTATGAAATTTGGCAAATGGACGTCAAAACTGCATTCCTGAACGGATTTCTAGAAGAAGAGTTGTATATGATGCAACCAAAAGGTTTTGTCGATCCAAAGGGTGCTAACAAAGTGTGCAAGCTCCAGTGATCCATTTATGGACTGGTGCAAGCCTCTCAGAGTTGGAATAAACGTTTTGATAGTGTGATCAAAGCATATGGTTTTATACAGACTTTTGGAGAAGCCTGTATTTACAAGAAAGTGAATGGGAGCTCTGTAGCATTTCTAATATTATATGTGGATGACATATTGTTGATTGGAAATGATATAGAATTTCTGGGTGGCATAAAAGGATACTTGAATAAGAGTTTTTCTATGAAAGACCTCGGTGAAGCTGCTTACATATTGGGCACCAAGATCTATAGAGATAGATCAAGACGCTTAATTGGACTTTCACAAAGCACATACCTTGATAAGATTCTGAAGAAGTTCAAAATGGATCAGTCAAAGAAAGGGTTCTTGCCTGTGTTACAAGGTGTGATGTTGAGTGAGACTCAATGCCTGACCACTGCAGAAGATAGAGAGAAAATGAAAGTCATTCCCTTTGCCTCAGCCATAGGTTCTATCATGTATGCAATGTTGTGTACCAGACCTGATGTGTGCCTTGCTATAAGTATAGTAGGGAGGTACCAAAGTAATCCAGGAATGGATCACTGGACAGCGGTCAAGAACATCCTGAAATACCTGAAAAGGACTAAGGATATGTTTCTCGTTTATGGAGGTGACAAAAAGCTCATCGTGAATGGTTACGTCGATGCAAGCTTTGACACTGATCCGGATGACTCTAAGTCACAAACCAGATATGTATTTATATTGAATGGTGGAGCTGTCAATTGATGCAGTTCCAAACAGAGCATCGTGGCGGGATCTACGTGTGAACCGGAGTACATAGCTGCTTCGGAAGCAACAAAAGAAGGTGTCTGGATGAAGGAGTTCATATCCGATCTAGGTGCCATACCTAGTGCATCGGGTCCAATGAAAATCTTTTGTGACAATACTGGAGCGATTGCCTTGGCGAAGGAATCCAGATTTCACAAGAGAACCAAGCATATCAAGAGATGCTTCAATTCCATCCGCGATCTAGTCAAGGAGGGTGACATAGAAGTTTGCAAGATACATACGGATCTGAATGTTGCAGACCCGTTGACTAAGCCTCTCTCACGAGCAAAACCTGATCAACACCAAGACTCCATGGGTGTTAGAATCATTACTATGTAATCTATATTATTGACTCTAGTGCAAGTGGGAGACTGAAGGAAATATGCCCTAGAGGCAATAATAAAGTTGTTATTTATATTTCCTTATACCATAACAAATGTTTATTATTCATGCTAGAATTGTATTAACCGGAAACTTAGTACATGTGCGAATACATAGACAAACAGAGTGTCCCTAATATGCCTCTACTAGACTAGCTCGTTAATCAAAGATGGTTAAGTTTCCTAGCCATAGACATGTGTTCTCATTTGATGAATGGGATCACATCATTAGAGAATGATGTGATGGACAAGACCCATCCGTTAGCTTTGCACTATGATCGTTTAGTTTATTGCTATTGCTTTCTTCATGACTTATACATGTTCCTATGACTATGAGATTATGCAACTCCCGAATACCGTAGGAACACTTAGTGTGCTATCAAACGTCACAATGTAATTGGGTGATTATAAAGATGCTCTACAGGTGTCTCCAATGGTGTTTATTGAGTTGGCATAGATCGAGATTAGGATTTGTCAGTCCGATTGTCGGAGAGGTATCTCTGGGCCCTCTCGGTAATGCACATCACTATAAGCCTTGCAAGCAATGTGACTAATGAGTTAGTTGCGGGATGATGCATTACGGAACGAGTAAAGAGACTTGCCGATAATGAGATTGAACTAGGTATGTGTTGGGGAACGTAGTAATTTCAAAAAAAATCCTACGCACACGCAAGATCATGGTGATGCATAGCAACGAGAGGGGAGAGTGTCGTCCACGTACCCTCGTAGACTGTAAGCGGAAGCGTTATGACAACGCGGTTGATGTAGTCGTACGTCTTCACGATCGACCGATCCTAGTACCGAACGTACGACACCTCCGCGATCTGCACATGTTCAGCTCGGTGACGTCCGACGAACTCATGATCTAGTAGAGCTTCGAGGGAGAGTTTCGTCAGCATGACGGCATTATAATGGTGATGATGAAGCTACCAACGCAGGGCTTCGCCTAAGCATCGCTACGATATGACCGAGGTGGATTATGGTGGAGGGGGGCACCGCACATGGCTAAGAGATCAATGATCAACTTGTGTGTGTATGGGGTGCCCCCCTCCCCCGTATATAAAGGAGTGGAGGAGGGGGAGGAGGCCGGCCTCCTAGGCACGCCCCAAGCGGAGTCCTACTCCCACCGGGAGTAGGATTCCACCCCTTCCAAGAGTAAGAGTAGAAGGGAAGGAAGGAGGCACTACAAAAAAATACACTTCTGTGATGATACGTGTTTGTCACAGTAGGTCACGTTTTCTGTCATGCATGTACATCCATGACAATTTTATGACAGAATTAAGATAGTCATACATGTGCTGTCGTAGAAGTGTTCCATGACATTACCAAAATTATCATCATGGAAGTGTCCACTTCCATGACAATAAACTGCGCGTCACAGAAGTGCTTTCGTCAAGGGTGACCCACACGTGGCATCCACCGTAACGGAACGTCGTTAAGCTATCAGGTCCGGTTTTGGATCCGATAACCTGTTAACAGCCCCGACCAATGGGGATTTTCCACATGTAAAATCATCATTGGCTGGAGGAAACACGTGTCGGCTCACCGTTGGGAGACATGTCATCCACTCATTGGACCCAAAGCGCCTATGATACATCGACACGTGGCCCGACCCAACAGAGGCCCATTCCTGTAAAAAGGCCGGCCCGTTTGACTTGGTCAAAAGGTGGCGGGCCGACCCACGACAAGCCTGTTAACGGCCTGTTCGCATGCAAGGGCGGAGCCAGGATTTGGACATGAGGGGGCAAACAAAAAAAATACTCCAGCACACCAGACATAAAAAATGGACTAATGTAAGAGGGGTTCAATGCGTGACCCAATTTCTTTCGCTCTACACCATTCTAATGTGAACAGACGTCAATGCTTTGTGCGCAGCGTGTCCATCATAATGTGACCTTGCAGCTTATTGCAAAAGATAAAACATAGAAAATAGCAAGTCTTAATAAGCAATTTATGTTTGGAACCAGAAACGGTTTCATCTCAATTAATAAAATTTAGATGCATGACTATGACCATCTTCCACAAACATCTTTCCATACAACGACCATGCAATTTTTCAAAGAAAGTAATCTCCCGTTAAAAGCAAGAACATATGTAATTAGTAAATAATCAATTTTCCTTTCTGAAGGTGAACCAATTAATAACTAGACTAATATGCTACAGTCGGCAGTCCATCAACAAAAGTGCAAAGCAGTACCTTCAGATTTTAGTGAGGAATAAATACCGTGATCAAGAAACTCCAATGGAACATGTCGACATGGCGGCCAGATTAACAGAGGTCGGGGCAGCGGCGCCCATGGCTAGCACAGCTCCATCACGGTGCTGTCTTTACCTAGCGTTTGGCGACTGCGGACTGGCATCGTGGCGAGCGGTGGCGTGGAATCGATCTAAGACCTGCAGTCGCTCGCTAGGTTCGAAGTGGCTGCGTGATGTAGTATTGCAGTTGATCGCTAAATGGCTAAAAATGTGGGGCATGGGCTGTTTTGGGCTTCGGAACATAGAGAGCACAAATAAGAATTGATTTTGGGCCTATTACTACACGGTAATTAGCGCTTGTATTATACTGCTACATACACTATGTGTTGTATCGTTAGGGGGGGCGATCGATGGGGGTGTCTAGCCCCTGCTCGCACCCCTGCCTCCGCCCCTGTTCGCATGTAGCCCATTTACAGCCCGCTAACCCAGGGCCCGTTTATGGCCTATCCGAATTAGGCCCAGTATTGTCATCTGGGCCGTCCAATATAATTCCAGCCTGTTTTAACTTCCAGACCATGTATGGCCCATGACGTCTTTCGGTCCATATGAGGCCCTTAGTAACTCTCGGCCCATTAACAGCCTGTGGTAAAACTGGCCCGTAATGAACAACGTATCACTTTATACCCATTAACGGCACGTGGTGAAACTGGCCCGTAATGAACAATGTATCACTTTATACCCATTAACGGCCCATTATTCCGTTGGGCCATTTCCAGCCCATGTTATCTTTCGGCCTTCTCAGGGCCAACTTATTCTTGGGCTCATTTCCAGCATTCCTTTACTTACGGCCCGTTATTGTCATTTTCTGCTTGTGGGCCAAATTCAGCCCGTGGTTACAGTCGGCCTGTTTGTGGCCCGTTAATACGTTGGGCCGTTTTCATAGCGTCATCAAATATGACCAATTAATGACGGCCCGTTATGGTCGGCCCATGAACGGACGATTTCAACTCTAGCCCATTTACAGCCATAATGTGGTCTGTTATTGGCCCATGTTTGGCCAACCGATCATACGGCCCGTAGAAGGCCCATTGATGATACGGCCCGTAGAAGGCCCATTATGTCTACGGCCCGTATAAGGCCCATTGTTTCTACGCCGGAGAAGGCCCATTGTTTCTACGGCCCTTAGAAGGCGCATTGTTTCTGCGGCCCGTAGGAGGCCCATGTTAACTACAGTAAATATGTAGCCCATGGTTATTGTGGCCTAGTTTTAAAAAATAGGTTATTGCGGCCACTAGCAAACCGCGGAAAAAGAACTACACTGACTACAAGAAAACAAATAAACAAGACAATAAGGAAATAAATAAGCAAGCAACTTACGCTAGGCTATCACGGCTATTACACATATTACATCCACTAGGCATCAAGTTCGCCACCAGTGCAAATATAGGGAACAAAGCAGCATATAAATGCTGCAGCAAAACAAGTCCAGAACTGAAACCACTTCAGAAGAGCTCAAGAAACAATATCCTAGGTACCCATAATGCTGGCAAGATGCTTAGCAAGCTTATTAACTTTCTCTTGTTTGGCGCTTAAATCCTCCAGCACTTGCTGTTGCACCAGAAAGTATGCATCTGAATTCTGCAAGGACTTCCTCAGTCCTTCGGCTTCCTGTCGCATAACATCTGATCGATGTCTTTCTACTTGAAGTTGAGACTCAAGAAGCCGAACTGATTCAAGCAGCGAGTTCGGAGAGCTGGTGCCAGCAGTAGTAGCCAGTAACTCGAACACTACATCAAGACAGGACTTTGGGGTTGTCTCAGTGTCTTCAATATAGTTTTTATCAGCTTTCTTGGAGACCAACAGGGATGTCTCACTATCTTGAACCTTATCTGCATTACTTCCTTTACCATTTGCATAACGGGGTACTCTTCTCCAATATTTAATCCGCGTTCTAAAAGAGAAACAAACAAACACATCACAGGTTTACAATGTAGTATATAAAACTCATTTTGGTAAACCAGTTCAGTAGTAAGGTGGACAGGATAACAGCATGAAACTAACATATATCTATGTAGTATGGTCACTGTATGGTCTATATCATTATAGTTTATGTTGCCAAATCAAGATAGACACAGTTCGAATCATATCTATTTAAGACAAAGTAGCATAGACAGAATATAAGTGTGGGAAACTACACAGCAATAACAACACTTGTAATGTGCATGGCATGAGAACATAACTGTTTATTCAATTGGAGCTGAAATCAACATAGAGCAAGTTACAACAGCAAACACGTTAAAGAAACAGGTTTAAAACATACCCGTTGCGCCCTTGGAGTTTCAATTGCATCCTTCAAATTTGAAATTAGTTGGTATGAGTAAATACAGTGATGCAAGAGCAAAGTAGTATGAACCATAGCTACGGAACCTGACCTGAGAACAATTCTTCTTCTGCTTTAAGCGTTGACAAGGGGTTCGGAATGGTGGTCCTCGTGCTTTGGGCACTGCAGTTGCCTTACTAACTGCTTGTGTTTGGGTGCTCTGTGGTGGAGACGGTGTTGTGTCAATGGGAACTGGGTTACTATCTGCTGGGGTTGGGGTTGGAAGGGGTGTAGGTGGTTCTCTGTCCAACTGGGTAGGGGTACAATCTGCATGAGTCGGGGTTATGTGTGGTGGGGCTGGTTCTTGTGCAAGTACAACCATGGTTCTATCTCCATCGACAGGTAGCACGATCTTTTCTGAAGACCGTGTTTTTACTCCCACAGATACTGCCATCACACCCTCCAATTGAAATGGCTGATAAACAAGAAAAGTAATTGAATGTACAGACATTGTAAGATAGACTGGTGCAATGGATAGTAGGGAAGAAAACAGGGCATGAAATAATTCACATTTATGTTGTCTAACCAAACAGAATAGCAGGACATAATTTCACATATATGATGGCTAATTAAATAGGATAGCATGACACAATTTCACATGTATGATGGCTAATTAAACAGGATAGAATGACATACTTCAAAATATGATGACTATGTGAACATGATGACATGATATACCTATACGATGTGTCTATTAAAGTGGTTGGCATGCCATAAATCACAAACATGCCATCAATGGAAACATGATGGCATGATATAATTGACGGATAGAATGACATAATTCAAAATATGATGACTATGTGAACAGGATGAGATGATATAACTATATTATGTCTTTAGAAAATGGGTTGGCATGCCATAATTCAGATACATGCTGTCTATGTAAACATCATGGCATGATATAATTCAAATATATGATTTATATACTAAGGAAGTGAGCAGAGGGCAATCGCATATATGATGTGTCAACTAAGGAGATGGCATTCAATATCGTGTATATGATGTAAAAACTAAGCATTGCAATACAACATATGCATGATATGAGTAATATAACCCTGCCAAGTTTGAGCATACACCTCAGGGGGATAATAGGACTGGTCATCTACCTCTGAATCCTCCTCTGAAGAGCTATCTGTAACCAGCAAGATATCTGCTTCAGCAGGTAGCATTGTCCGCTCTGAAGACCTTGTTTTCACTCCAGATTTCTCCATCACCAATTCAAATGGTTGATGCACAGGAAGAGCAGTTGAATATACAAACATTGTTGACAAAAGCAATGAGAAATACAAAAAAAGGATGGCATGATATAATTCACATATATGACGCTTGGCTAAACAGCATGGCATTGCATAATTCACATATATAATGCCTTGCAACAAGATAGCATTGCATAATTCACATATATAATGTCTTGCAACAAGATGGCATTGCATAATACACATATATGGTAATTAGACACTAAACAGGTGGCATTCACACAAAGCATGTCTAAACTAAGCAAATGACATAGCAATGCAAGATACCATACGCACGATACGAGCAACATAACCTTGCCAAGTTAGTGCATGCACCTCGGGG
>NC_057796.1:272124307-272164859 GCF_018294505.1 Triticum aestivum | reverse complement strand
GGGGATAGGACTGGTCATCTGTCTCTGAATCCTGCTCTGAGGAGCTATCTGTAACCAGCAAGATATGCGCTTCGTCAGATAGCATTTTCTGCCCTGAAGACCTTGTTTCCACTCCAGATTTTTCCATGACCGTGCCGAATGGCTGATGCATAGGAAGAGTAATCGAATGTACTAAAATTGTTGACAAATTTAACACGTAATAAAAAACTGATGTCATGATATAATTCACATAAAAGATGACTGGCTAACCAGGGTGGCATTGCAAAATTCACATATATGATGCCTGGCTAAACAAGATGGCATTGCATGATTCACATATACGATAAAGAAACTAAACAGATGGCATTGACACAAAGCATGTCTAAACTAAGCAGATGACATCTTTGATGTATACAGTAAGCAATGCAAGGCACCATACGCATGATATTACCAACATCAGCATGCCAAGTTAGAGCGAAGACCTCATGGGGTAAATAGGAGTGGTCTTCTGCTTCTGAATCCCCCTCAGAACAGTTATCTTCCTCTTGATTACGATCCGAAATGGGTGGAGGGGGGCTGCCTTTGCGCCCACCATGGAGTGACGTCTGCATGAAATTTTATTGCCACGCAAGGCTCGTCTCTTTTGCTCTACATGTTCAGTTCCATTGTGTACAATAACTAACATGCATAGGAATAAAACATAGTGAGATTATGTAAGGAGTGCATGCACAAATCCAGAGTGATGGTAGCAAACTATGGATAGACCCAAAACCAATGATAGTAGGCAGATAATAGTTTTAGTTAAAACATACAGATAATGTCTCCTTTAATGTTTGTTTGCACCCATCTTATTAAGCGATGCATAACGTAAGCAGACACGGAAGAGTGCAACCTCTCTTGCGGACCCGTGTAGTCCTCATGGTCATCTGCTCAGATGATGATGGTAATGCAGTTGTCATGGCTGCCGGTGGCGGGGAAGAAGATCTGAGGCCGCGAAAGACAGTCTGGAGAGCGGATCCCTGCTATGGTGAACCCTTTCATCGTTGGAGCAGCTGAGCTGGGGTGGAACACAGCACCGCAGGAGCAGGACAAACCACACAAGGTTTTCTTTGACACATATCTGTAACAGAAGTAATTGTGTAAGGGCTTGTTTGAATTTGAGGATTCTAACAATGCATGGATAGGAAATAGGCAGGAATAGGATAGGAATGCACGTGCAAAACAGAGAATTTAAAAACACAGGATTTCTGCCAATCTGGGTGTTTGGTTCACAAGAATTGGAAGATCACGGGATGCAAAGAAGCATGGTGAGATTAAGTCAAACCACAATAAAATGTACAATTATAATGCTATTATGCTACTATCTCTTAGTCTTATGCTTCATGAATAGGAATTTGAAAAGGAGGACAAGTGGAAATTAAAATTCCTACGGTTTTTCTTTCAAGGAGACACTAAAGGAGCAGATCCTACAGTTTCCCTTTGCTCCATTCCTTTGCACCAAATTCATGAAAAGTAGTACCATACGAAACTTTCCAATTCCTATGTTTTTCATTCACTTTTCCTTTCAAGCACTGGCGATTCTAGTAGGCAGGCTTGAGCAAGGAAAAGCCTACACTAAAAAAATGTTTTTGTGCTACTTCTATTACTTTGGATCCAGGTCCCTGCCCTACTAGCTCAACTCCCAGGGCCATCGACAAATGCACAACTCAAACGCGCAGAGATAAATAATGATGGCGTTCAAGAGAGTCCATCACGGATAGCTAAGTTGCCTGGTACCTCACTGCTTGTCATATAGTAGGATAAAATAATCGTATTTCCCGTTACTCCGTGTGCTCAGTGGACAATATATATAACATGTAGAGTAAAAAAGATATACAACAAGTGTACAACCACTTTGGCGAAGCCATGTCGATCTCAGCGTGATTAGGTTGGCCGGTGAGGATGCTCCGGCTGACTTGGCTATCGGAGGAGGGGAAGAAGATCTTACGCGTGTGGAGCTGGAGCCCGAGGTACTGCTCCGCTGTGATGGAGGGTTTCGTCGTTGGAGCAGCTCCGGTGAGTTGTACGACGCCGAGGCTGAAACGGGACAAGAGAGACAACGTTAACCTGAGCAGCTCCAATAGATGACGTAAAATACATAAGCACAAAGTGCTAGATGTAAAATACATCAGCGGCTCATCTCTGAACATAACTGTCGAAACTGAATTTAACCGTCGAAACTGAACTTGACTGTCGAAACTGAATTTTGCTGTCGAAACTGAATTTTACTGTCGAAACTGAACGCACTAGAGGTGAGGCTACACGTCATCGACTAACTTGTTCATCTCTGGTCAGTCCATTTTCCAGCCGTTGGATACGAAATCAAGGGCCTGCAGTTCATCTTCAACCTCCACCCCCCTGAGCTGCCAGCCACCACCGGCCAAACAGCCGCCCGCGGCCGGTGGTGCGTCGCCCTGCCCGCCCCGAAAACACTCCCCACCGCCGGTCCGCCGCCGCCCCGGCCATCCCTTGTGCCGAGCTTTTTCTCCGACGATCCCCACGCCACCGCCCCACCACCGCCGGCGACCACCGCCCCCACCCTGAACCCTAAGATAGATAGTGGGGTACCTCTCCGGCGCGCCCCCTCCCCGCTGCGGCTGGTTCTTCCTTAACTGCGGCGAGCCCCCCACCCCCTGAAAATCGACTGACCCAAAAGTCGATTCAGTCGACTGAAGTGTAGCTAAATCAGAGCAGCATCGCAAGCAAGAGCAATAGCGAGAGCAGTAGTGTGAGCAAGAGCAAGAGCAGACAAGGCAGGGGACTGAGAGCAAGAGCAGAGCAGCAGCGCGAGCGAGAGCTAAAGCAGCAGCAGTTCCTACTGATGTGGACGTCGCCGCCGAGGGAGCGACGCCGTGGAGGAAGTGGCCAGCGACGCCGCCGTGGATGGAGCCACGCCGTGTCGGTTCGGGACCGAGCGCCGACAGCACCACGAGATCGAATCAAGAAGAAAATGCGGCGATTATTGTACAACCTTTTTGGTGGCGCCGATTAGGCCGTAGCTTCATCTGAGGAAATGGTGATGATGATGCTCTTCTGGTGGTGCAGGTGAAGACGGCGGTGTGGGAATGGAGGTGGCGCGAAAGACGAGGGGAACGTCGGGGCATCTCCTTGGAGGTGGAGGACGGGGTGGCTGAACCGGCGGGATGACCAGATCGACGACAGATCCTCATCTGGTACGGTGGATGAGAGACGTTGAGGTGTTGCTGTGGATGACGTTGTCGGGGAAGAGGCTCCGGCTAGGTGGCGGACGGAGGAGGGTGTGGGGCTTCGCGGGTTTTCCCGGCCTCGGTGTACGAATGGGTGGGCAGATGGGATGGAAGTGGGGAACCATGGCTTAGGGATGCGCTTGTCCGAAATGTGGGGTAAGTTACAAAAGTACCCCCACCGATTTGAGGCGGTTCTTTCAGTTCAGGGGTATCACGGGCATTTCGCGTGTCGGGATTTCACAGGAGGTGGGAGTTTTCGCGCGCGTTGTAATTTTGGAATAGCAAGGCGCGGGTTGAGATGGAGGGAGTTGTCGGAGCACAACGAGACAAAGATTTATCTTAAATATTTCGGGGTAACAAGGCGCGGGTTGAAGAGGCGGGAGTTTCGCAGCACGATAGACAGAGAAAGCTTAACGTGTACAAAAAAAAAGACAATTTAGACTAGTATGATATACTACGTACAATGTGTTTAACATGCACAACACACACACAGACACCATTTAGACTAGTAAAGTACATGTGCATTGCACGCATGAGATTTGGCAACCAAATTATGAATAAATACCACATTATAGCATGTAAGCTTTGAGTCATATATGCATGATGTAGATGTTCGTTTAATTCTTATAGTTCATTTCATTCAAAATCATCTAGTTTTTATAAGAAAGCTAATCTATTTTCAGATTCATGGAATTGTGCGTTGTAAGGCATAAAGTAAAAACAAATCATGTAGAAAAACATTTGGGCAATTCTGATACGGAAGATTCTAGAACAAAGAAGTGCTTGTGTTTTGAGGTTTGTGCATTATGCTTAAGTTCAACCATAGAGTCTTCTAGATTGTACATGTCGCAAAATCTGGTGGAATCTAGATGATATCCAACGGCAGTAGTGCTCAAATTTGCCAGCTCTGCACCATCGGATTGGCCTCATCCAACGACCATCTTTCACAGTTAAAGTTATCCGCACACTATATAAAAAATATAAAATATAATATATATAGGGGTATAGATATAGATATGTGATGCGAAAGCCACCCATCATCTCCAATTAGAATAGTGTGTCCATGCATGGATGCAATGTGGCCAAACGATGTCTGCCATCGGTATCTCAAATTCAAACCAGTCTGACCTTGTTCAATGTGTATACATTACAACATGCTCGTTTCCAAACCACACTGCGCAGATCTCCGTTATATTCATGCATGCATTGGTTTCAAACATCATGATCTCTTATTCAAATATTTGAATTCAACTTTACATTGATTATGACCTCACCTAGTCTTTTACACCCACACATTGGTCTTCTCTTTATAATTGTACCACTAACTTTCTCTCGTGCATGCATGCACACACACTACCAGTCGGCATTATCCATCGCACACATGCAATCTTTTTCTTCAGGTCGGTCTCCCATGAAGGCACACACACACACATCCCCCTCTCCATCATATCGGGCATTCTTTATCTCTCACGTGCATGCACAACGATCGATGTTCCTCATGTGTGTGTGTATATAGCTAGGTCTTTCATAGTTTTCCACATAAAGCGATCAATCTATATATCTAGTGAGGTCTCACCCTCTTTCCCACGTCCACATCGATCAATCTATACCTCTCTATATAGGATTACATATATAGCTAATACACCCACATTAATTATATATCCAACGCCCCCTCTCATCATCCATGCCTTCCGCTTCATCTCTCAGACGCGTGCACAATGGCGAAGACAGGGGGCAATAAGGGCCCTGCCCCCCTAACATCACTATATATCGAGGCTAATATGAATGTGAGCGTTAGACAATTGCTGGTAAAAATGGTTTAAGTTGATGAATTGGCCCTCCTCATAAAGGATTACCAATGCTTGGCCCCTTAGCTCATGGGACATTTTTCATGGCTCCGCCACTGCGCGCAACAGCGCACGTTCTCGCCCCCTCTCTCTAAATATTGATCTCGCAATTGTGCACTCCTTCATAGTCTCCCTCCACTCGGCCCCTCGCACCATCTTCTAGCCCCCCACCAGATTTTGCCACATGTACAATCTAGCAGACGCCATGGTTGAACTTAAGAATAGTGCACAAATCTCAAAACAACATCGGTTCTCCTTTGTTCTAGAATCTTCCGTATCATAACTGCCCAACCTTTTTTCCTAGTTGAATTGCCATTATTTGTTTTTTACTTTATGCTTTACAACGTACAATTCCATGAATCATAAAATAGATTAAGGGCTTCTTTGATTCAAAGGATTCTCAAAGGAATTTTGGAGGATTCTAATCCTTACGAATTTTTCCTATCTTGGTTGTTTGATTCGTAGGATTGTAAACCATAGGAATTTTTCCATATGATTCATTTGCACTAGATTTCATAGGAAACATCCCATCCACTCAAACCTCTTTGAAAGAATTCTACGTTTTTTCTATGCACAATCAAACACTCGTACAATCCTACAGGATTCAAGACGACATTCCACTCTAATCCCATGTTCTTCCTATTCCCGTGTTTTGGAAATCCTACGAATCAAAGAGGCCCTAGGTTTTTTATAAAAACTAATTGATTTTGAATGAGATGAACTATAAGAATTAAACGAAGGTCTACATCAGGCATATATGACTCAGAGCTTACATGCTATAGTGTGGTATTTATTCATAATTTGGTTGCAAAATCTGACGCGTGCAATGCACGTGTACCTTACTAGTACTTCGAGTATGTGCAAAACACAATGGCGAGCTACACAGTGTCCCTCTTACAGTTCATGAAGCCACGTGGCACATGTGGAGGCGTTGTCGCGACATCCTTGTGTCGATTGATCACAGTGACGTGCTGTTGGTTCTTGAAGAATGTACTCGTCCTCCCTGAGCCACACTGGCGGTACATGCACGAATCGAAGATGTGCACGCACGCCACGCACGCACTCATTCCCTCGCACACACACGCGGGTACACGGGCGGACGCAATTTTGTACCAAGATCCGCCCCATGTAATAATTTGATGCGTGTAAAGTCCTTCACTTCATTGATGGTCAATTAATAGAGTGCATGCAAATTGAGTGGACATGAGGGCGGAAGAAAGACATTACTACTCCACTGCGCGCATGCGAGTAGTTAATTCATGGGTTGCTAGTAGTACTTCCATTGGTCTCCTTCGTATTTTGTGCCAATTTTTGACAGTAACATAATATTTACGCATCTGAGCAGTGTAGTCTACTTGAAATTTATGTTCCACTAAACTCATCGGGAGCCGTTTCGGGCCTCGAAACCAAAACCCATCAATTTATCTTTACCTTGTTCTCATCACATTCGAAAGTACTACTGCTACAATTAAGTGCAAGCCTTCTCACACCTACTAGTACGTACCAAACCTGAACGTGTTCCTACTATGCAAGTATTAGTACTAGTGCTAGTACTTAGGTTATAAAAAGGGGAACTACCTAACCAAAAATTACTCTACCTTTACTCCTCATCAGTGCTTCTTCTTCGTCCGTCCTTGCCATGTCCGGTGCGCAGAGCTCCAGGTCGAGAACTACTCGTCACAAGGGAGCAGCAACCAAGGCTGCGGAAAAAAAGAGGGCTCGCCGCCACGCAGAGACCTCGAAAGATCTCTCACGGGCTGGCGATGGCTCCCAGGAGCGCCCTAGCCGCGGAGGCGAACATGCCGAGCTGGCGGCGCTGGAGTCGTTATCCCTCGACGGCATGCCCGATCAGCTCAATAAGCACCTCAATAAGCAGAAGGAGTTCATCCACGGCTTGGTGGAGCTACTGAAGGAGAGCCTCGACAACATGCCCGCTGAGCTCAATAAGCGGGGGGAGTTGACCGCCGGCTTGGTGATGCTGCTGAAGAAGAGCATTGCTTCAGAGAAGAAGGCGACCGGCGAAATCCTGCAACTTCAGGAGGACAAGGCGAAGCTCTGCCACAAGCTCGACCTGCTGAAGGAGAAGAACGCCGGCTGGAAGAAGCTGCATGAGAGTAGTAGTTCCTCGATGAAGATGCTGCAGGCCCTTGTCATGGAACAGAAGGAGGAGTTGGCGAAGCTCCGCATCGAGCACCCGGCTGCTGTCAAGGTACGTAATGCAGCCGTGGAACAGATGATGAAGGCTCGCATCGAGAAATCCCGCGTCATGGACAGAATGAAGAAGATGGCGGAGGAGACGCACAAGGATATGGAGGTCGTGGAGGCGATGAAAAAGCAGTTACGACTCCGCGGTGAATTAGATCATTTTGGGTGATAATCTTCCTTCTTCTTTTGCTCCTGTGTTTCTTCTTTTGCTTTGGTTGTTTCGCCGCATGTGTCATGTTCTCTGCGAGGCATGAATAGAACAATGCTAACAATGAGATGACTAGCAAATTAGATCATTTTTTATCGCCAGATGGCACTAGGCTGCCGTGTTTCGTGCTCCTCCGTCGTAGTACTACTCCAGTGGAAAACTTGGGTATACCGCACAGTTCTTTGCTCCTCCTTAGGCCGTCGGCACATTTATACGAGCAGTCAAATCACAAGGCCCCACCTTCCAGCAGTAATGAGCCGTCAAATCACAAAGGCCCTCGCCTCTCGTGAAAAGGACCAAGCTAGACTGCCCCGCCCTCTAGCCTTTTAAAATATGTATACATTTATACAGTAGTAGTATCGATGGATTGCGCCATGGAGCAAAACTAACAAGATGAAATTAAAGAAAAAGGTGGTACATATAGAGAGCGCTCGTCGCCAAATTATGCATATACTATATGACACTACCCACTATGAAGGTACTAGTAACACAGACTAGTAACTAGTCTATGTCACTCTCCACTATGACCAGCCAAAGTCGAGGCGCGGATACCAACGAGGGCCTGGTTGTGTCTATACTTGGGCAACTCACCCGACTGCATGCGCACCAGGCAGACGAAGCTCGTGTCGTGTTGGTGCCGTGTGCGGCCCGCACATTAACTAAAACCTCGCGCCTCCATTTTAGCCTCCACGTTTTAAACTTCTCAATCTCAAGGCCAAGGAGCAACGTGAAACCTATGATAGAGCCAATCGGATGGTTGAGAACACTACAATTCGTAGCTACACATGCATGTGTGAGAGAGGACGAGTGCGTGCGTGCACCTCTTCTCAGAGTACAAGTGTATGTGGGTGGCATCGACCTAGGGAGCAGTGATGGTGCGTGCGAGAAGTCCCGAGAGATGGGTGTAATGCGTCTAAAAAAAGACTAGTCTATAGCTCGCCACGAGGCTATTCCAGTCGAACGCCAAGCGTAAGATATGTATCCGACGGTGCCAGTTTTTGCACGTACACAGCAGTAGAAAAAGAACTAGTACCATGGCATATGCTACACCACGGCCGAGAAAACGTGTCGACGTTACGCCATCTGGGAATAGTGCCGCACTTCGAACTAGAACCGTCAATAAATTTTGAGCGCATCTCGTCACATTCCAAATTACTACTACTACCACGCTATATTTAATTGCAAACCTGTTCACACCGATCACAACCTAAATGGTTTCCCACTTAGGAGCGTATTAGTAGTACTCGGTTATAAATACTACT
Source organism: Triticum aestivum (assembly GCF_018294505.1). NCBI lineage: Eukaryota > Viridiplantae > Streptophyta > Magnoliopsida > Poales > Poaceae > Triticum > Triticum aestivum. Next base: position 272,156,113 of record NC_057796.1, on the reverse strand, counting down.
ATGCTAAGATGACTGCACATTCCTCCTCAACTCCTCATCCACAAAAAACAATCAATTCAATCAAGCCATGGCCAGCGTGAGTTCTGGGTCGAGAGATTTCCACCAGGGAGAGGTGAGCATGGAAGAGGAAGCACGAGAGATGTCCCGCCTCACCGCGAAAGCAGCCGACATGTCCAGCCGTGCAGCAGTAGCAACACAGAGGTCCCGCCGCACCGCCGAAGCAGCATGGAGGTCCCGCCGCGCCGTCGATGTAGCAGACTGGTCCGACCATGCTGCGGAAGCAACAGAGATGTCCCGCCGCGCTGCCGAAGCAGCACGGAGGTCTCGCCGCGCCGCGGCGGCCTGGGAAAATTTCTCGCGGGCAGGCGAGGACTCTTACAAGCGCATGCATGCGACGGTCCATAGCCAGATGGATCAGATCTCCGGCTGGGCGAGGTTGCAGGACGAGGCTACCGGCGTCATCCGGCAACTAGGGGAGGGCAATGCGAAGCTCCGGGGCGAGCACGACCTACTGAGGCGAAGATCGCCGGAAGGGCGAAGCAGGAGGAGGAGACCGCTGCCTTGTTGCAGAGGATGGGCGTCATCATCAAGAAACCTATGGATGAGAATGCCATGCTCCGCATCGAGCGCAATAGGTTGGTGGAGGAATCCATGGATGCTGCCAAGCAGCGTATTAAGGACATGAAACTGATGAAAGAGATCATCGCCCGCCACGAGAACTAGTCTCCGCGACCTGCAGCGCATAAATAAAGTAGAGATCAGCGAGCCAGATCGTTGTATGCGTCTTCCTTCTTCTTTTGCCCTTGTGTATTTCGGGCGTAGCCGCATGTGGCTTTTTAAATTATCTTCCTAATTATGTAAGACAATTATTATCCACTCTCGTCGTCCTTATATATATTCATCAGTCTTGCAATAAGTCGTAGTAGATGCTATATAGGTCGGTCGGATCTTACATCAAGATCCGTGCAAAATTTTCTTTTCAGATTTTCCTTTTTCTCTCTTAAATCTCAGTCGAGTGAGACATTGCCACGCCATTAAATAGAGGCTCGGGCGCCATTAATGGAGACCTTGGGAGAGAGGTGGACGGCAGATGGAGGTCAAAGGGCCTTCCTCCTGATAAGCACGCGCAGGGGTCTGATTGCACGCCTCCCGTACTCAAATAGCTACCCTGCACGGCGCCTCCTAGCTAATAAAAAAGGGGACGCGTGGCGGCATGTAAATGGTAAATAGAACGCCCACGGTTTCAATAATACTTGTGTTTCCGATTGTAACGTGACAACACTTGTTCCAAAATGACTTTAATGATTGTTAATGTGTGCGCCTTCGCTAATCGGACAGCAAAATTACCACAGCATGTTGGTGCCATGTCATGACACCAAGCCAAGTTTCATGATTTTCATGCGTGGATCAGATTTACAGGAATTAAAAAATCAAGTTTCTCAATGTTTCCAGCCGAGCCATGACGCCCAGATGTTTGAATTTCATTCCCATTTCTGGCATGGGACCTAGAAATTTACCCGAGGACACACATGTGATTTTTCAACCAGCTTTGGGGCACTGGAGCATGTGCTTGTATTTAAAATTTGAATTATGCACACAAAGGTGACACGTTCCCTCTCAGAACCACGAGCCTTCTTGAGAGAAGCTCCGGTTGGCAAGAAACTTATACCAAAACTTGTTCCTATTCTGCAATTGTTTTACCACAGCATGGTAGTACCATGACATGACACCATGCCAAGTTTCATGATCTTCAGGCGTGTTTTGGATTTACAAGAATTTTAAAACCAAGCTTCTCAATGTTCTCGGCCGAACCACGATGCCCAGATGTTTGAATTTCATTCCCATTTCTTGCATGGGACCTAGAAATTCACCCAAGGACACACATGTGATTTTTCAATCAACTTTGGTGCACGAGAGCATGTTCTTGTAGTTCAAATTTGCATTATGCACATTAAATGACCAGAAACTCAATTAATGTATAAAAAAGGCCAAACGAACCCGGAATAATTCCAAAATTTAACAGGGCACTCATATAGTTCTATGTTGCCTCTGTAAAGAAAATCTGGGGGGAGGTAGCGGTATATTGTTTCGCACACAAAGGTATAAAGAAATAAAGAAATTAGCATACCTATTTAATTCTTGGGTTCTTATTATTTATGCCACTAGTTGTGTATCACTACTCAGTTTTACCATTAGAAGTTACAACTACTCAAAAAATGTCATCGATCCGTGAGATGCCTGCTCGAAAATGCAATTAGATATCTAAAAAATGCAATCGTTAAGTTAGATGTTTGCTCAGAAATGCCATTAGACATTGTTATTTTCACGTCAAATCCGTTGACCATGTTACATGACAAAAATAAGCCGATTCTCACAATGATAAGTTAATGGTGTCCAGCATAACACACCCCTCAAATAAAACTAAGCACCCTGGAATTCTTTGACAAAACTAAGCACCCTGAAATTCTTTGACAACTAAACTACTGGCTATATGATGTTGGCCATATATATTGTATGTATATAATGTGAAGAATGAGTGGTAGTACTATACCAACTAAAAGATGAAATGTACGAAATATAACAAGAAGAAACATAACATAGTTCTGCTCGGGGCTCAGCACAACACACCCCTCAAATTAAACTAAGCACACCTGGAATTAAACCATGCAACTAATCCGGTAGACACTGCATTAGAACCACCATGAGCAACGACACTGCCACCTTACTCGGAGTCCTCATCCACGTCCTCGACTTCGTCCTTGTCCCTCTACCTCTTGGCCAATACTTCTTTGCTTGAACCGCACACTTGGCTCTTGCTCTTCATCCAACCCTTGTAGATATTCAAACAAAGGTACCCATCCATTGCAGCATAGTGGATGTGGTCTATATCTAGTACATTCCACTGCCATGCATGACGATGAAACGTGTACGGAGGTTTCTCTAGTTTACCGTACGAAGGATGAACCATGGCTCCTGCCAGGGTCAGCATTGAAGGCTGACCACGGGAGGGCAGCAGCCGATTCTTCTGGAGATCGAAGGGGTTGCCTACAATGAGGCCTATCCGACCCAGGACTCTTTTGTCGTTCGTAAAGTCTACAGTAACGAATTTGACTAGGCCGCCCTGGAGGAAGTTCTTAAATTCCTCGCACTCACCGTCGGCATGGCATATGTGGTAAACCAAGCATAAGTCATGCACGCAAACCTGGATCACGGCGGGCTTCTTCTTCTCTTCCTCCTTTAGATCCTTCTCTTGTCCCAGGACTGTGGTGTACTCAACATCTAGCCCAGCGACCCACTCATCATTTGAGTTTTCGAACATGCGACTGAAGCGAGCAAGGCATCCTTTCACCGTCGCGGAAGAACGGGTGTAGATGACGTCGAACTCATGGCCGGTGATGGTTCTAACCTTGTACTCACCGCCGATCATGGAGATTTGGGACGCCATGAATTTGGGAGGAGGGTTAGGATTAGTGGAACTGCTGTAATGTGAAAGGGCGGGACGACTAGGAGCGAACTGCCGTAATGTTAAAGGACGTCCGGGGACAAGTAGGAGCGAACTGCCAGCGGTTTTTCGATTGTAAAAATGCTGAGTGGGGCGTGCGAACGGCAGGGTAGTGGCTTGCCTGCTGGATAAATGGATTCATGCACAGTGCTATGGGGGCCCAATTAGATGTCATGTCTACTCGACGCCCAATTAAATGGCTTTCGATGTCATGTCAAGCGTCGGGAAAATTACAGGTGATACGAAGCTTTCCATTCTCCCATGATACGGGCTTCCGAGAGCCCTTGGATCTGAGATCGAACGGTTGCGTGGCGTGATCCTAGACCTATGGGTGAATATCCTATCCTGGAGGGTTACTCTGCAATTTTTCAGCAACTTAGCATGTGACCGTTCGATCTCAGATCCAAGGGCTGCCAGCAGCCCGTATCATGGTCGCGCCGCCTACCACGACCGTCGCCTCGCTCGTGCGGTTGCGCCCTTGGAGATTTAACACGGTGTGTTAGGCTATCTAATATTGGCATGTCATACATAGTCATCACTTAGTCACTCGTACTACAACAAGGTTAGCTATAAGAGTATTTTTTTACTTCTCTCTATCTCTTTCTTCGTAGTATTTATTGCATTTGCCAAGGAGTGACCTCTTTCAATGAAATGGTGCTTAGATGAGGTGCTAAGGGCATTAAATGGCTTAGCAATCAAGTCCCCAATGCATAGGTGCTTAGTTTTTTGTTGCTAAGTTTGCTTCATTTAATTAACTATAGGCTCAAAATTGTCTTTTCACCTAGGTACACGCACTTAGCACCGTTTCTTCCTTGGGTCACCAAACTAGTATCTCTCTTCTTAATTAACTTGCCACATCAGACTTTATGCCTATGTGGCAAGCTTAGCACCTGTAGGAGCAAGTAAGTACTCCATCCGTTCCAAAATAGATGACCCAACTTTGTACTAACAATAAGTTAGTACAAAGTTGGGTCATCTATTTTGGAACGGAGGGAGTACAATAGCGGGCTATAAGCCCGCTTTACATGGCATTTTTGCATATGTGGAGGAAAGAGGCAAGGAAAAAGTGGAGGAGTGGGCTCTCATGCAAGAGCCAGCCTCTACATGGTGGAGCATTGGGAGAGGTACCTGTATGGAGCTGGTCAGGAATCGGGAGACTCACGCCGGTCGTAGCGCCATAGTTAAAATGATAATGGCAAGTCAAATCACGGGGCCCCACCTGTCCAGCAGTAACTCGCTGTCAAGTCACACAGCCCTACGTTTGCAGCAGCCTACTCCCTCATCTTCTCGCGTCTCTGTCGAACCGACTAGCCGGAACTGCCCCGCCAACCGCGCAGGAAAAGCCCCGCCCTCGACTTTTAAATAGTACAGTATACTAATTTTGTATCCATGGATTGCGCCATGGAGCAAAGCCTCAAGAAAACGGCGGTACACATGTACGGAGTATACAGCACGCCCGTCGCGTTCGCGTCGCACCCCAGACGGTCGGTCGGTCTGGCACGCCGCTCTCTGAATGGAAATGCGTCATATTGCGTTTGCACACACATGTGGGACCGCAATTGAGAACCGACCATAGGCACACTCCCCGGCCCCGCAAGTCGGGTGAGTTAATAGAAGAGAGAGACGAGCGATAGTACTACTAGAGAAGTGTTGTAGGTGTACATACGTTGGTACCTGGACGATCCCTGCAAGACACGGAAGATCAGTTCGTCCATGCATGTGACCAGACTCCATCAGACACGCCTGGATTGGCTATCGTCTACATATCGCGCAGGCTGTGTTGTACAGGGCTGTAGTTTTGGTGAGAAATCTAAAAAAAGGTTTCTTGTCATCTCGCAAAATTAGGTGTCATGTGCTTCGGATCACTGCGAGGGTTAAACAGTGACAACTGAGTTGGGCTAGTCATTGGGGGCACATGAACGAAGACTACTCGGCTGCCATCTAGGTCAAGCCGGCTATGTTAATGAGGACATCTATCGACGGACCCCTTTTCTATGAGTTTATCTTTAATTTGAGCTTTGATCCTCGTCTAGTTTGTCCGTCGGGATTCATCTAATCTCCTTTGGGCAGTGAGGTTATGATTTCTTGTCATGTGGCATTTTTTCGTGTCATATGTTATAATCCGGTGCTTCAGATCAAAATGATGACAACTGCACCTCTAGGCACGTGCATGAATACTTCTCGACAGTCATTGCCGAGGTCAAGCCGGCTCTGGCCAGTAGACAAAAGAAAACTAGTACTCCACTATATAGGCAGGAGCCTCCGCGCTTGCTTGCTAGTGTTGATCTATTCACACTGTCTCGTCCTCTCCAGATCTAAACACGACAGCGGTGGCCACACTCTCTCTCTCTGCTCACCGCTGGTCACAGATCCAGCCGGATCCTCTCCGCCGGGGAAGGTGAGAAGGTGCAACATTCACGCGGTCGTCCTCGGCGATGGCTCTTACCCACTGTCGGCACGTCCCAATCAGCGTGCCTTGTCGTTCTCTCCCAAGCATCGCTGGCGAGGGAGGGCCTCCCACCCCTTCTTCCTCGTTGTCGTAGTCTGGGCAGATCCGGCCTCCCGCCGCCCACCTAGCGACATCCCGGCGACCCTCAGGTATAACTTCCTTCGAAACCGGCCTTGCTCTACTTCCCGAGCTCCTGACGTTGTTGCATTTGTATCTTTTACTATTTCTCAGGCCCCCTCGTAGATAGGATCGATCGGCTGTTCGAAAACCACCTAATTTTTTACTGTTAAGAGGTAAAACTAGTTCATGCACTCGAATCTAGTACTACTTGGTTCAAACAAGGAAGAAAGGGGGTGGGGGTGGGGGAATATTTGTTACCTGAATCTAGGACTTGGTCGAAAGGGGAAATAATGGGGGCGAAAAGTAGCAGAGACTGGCTATCCAACTGGTCTCTAGGTCGAATAGGGAAATAAAGGGACGCAGTACAAACTCAATATAAACCCGATCTATTGGTTGAAAAAGGAAAGAAAGTGGGGACTGGGGGACAAGTCAACAGAGTAAGTCCAGCACTAGATTTGCTAGCCTCACACAGTATAAGGTGGCTACATGCCGAACAAAAATGGGACCAACCCAGATATCCTCTTCTGATGTTTGTTGCCCCGAGCCACTCTTATGTAATGCCACTGGTAAAATGTAGCAGTCGCACTGTTAAAAGTAAGGACACGATAAACCAATGTTGTTTTCATTGTAATGCCTCCAGTAATATGAATCAATGGCACTTTTTTCATGTCCTGCTAAATTTCCCATTAACATAAGTTGCTTCTTTTCGTTAGAGATGCAACTGTCCTGGTCCGCCTACTCTCCCGTGCCCAAATACCGACTCTGTAGCAGCTGTTAATGTAATGTTGCTGGTAAAATGAAGCAATGGCACCATTAAAGTAATGTCGTATTTAACGGTTGTCATAGTTAATCCTAATGCCCACACGAATATCTAGCAATGCTGCTAGAAATTGCTACTGTCCTTGTACGATTGCCATTCAGATAAGGAACATGCTTTTTTTCATTTGATGCATGTTTCATCACTTGTTAGTCACCCTCCTTTCCACCTTTTTTGTGCAAATAGAGATATACATTTCACGCTTGATCTTAGTTGAACTGCACAAATGATATCCAAATTATAGTTGAACATTCCAGGAGCTTCATGACCAACCTTGATGTTGCTCAATTTTATTGCAACTAATGAAGAAGCTCTGTGGGTTTCGCTTTCTGATGGAAATGGAACTGGGGCTGGAGCCCTTTTCTTAGAAACAATAAGAAGCTGCTAGCTCATGGGACATTGCTTCATTTTAGGTGAACTGCACCAAAAGGTCCCATGAATTGAATCATCCATGTTGGTGGCTGGTGTCATCCCTTCTACGATGGCGTTGACTGCAGATATGGTTCCCATCACGAGGTATGTTCCTTTTTGGACTGACCATTTGCCAAAGATCATGCATGTTGATCCTGCTCTTGTGCTACTGTTTTGGCACTGCCATGATAAAGCAGTAATGTTATTATTTTGCACCTTAATCTAGTGGCACTATTAATTTGAGGCAATGTTTTGGCACCGCTAGTGACACTGTTTTTTTATATATCGAAAGAGGGGATTCCCTCCGATTTCATTAAACAAATCCAACCATAGAGAACCATTATCCGACAACATCTCAGTGTAAACGGGCAGTTATGCAACTACTACTAGAACGGACTGAGTACTAGCAGGAGACAAGTTCGCACATAAGCTAGGCAGGTAGGGGGGCGCAGCACCAGCTCGACCAAGTTTGGATTACTACCCAAATGCTACCACAGAAACATCAGGGGGAAGATAGGTACTGAAAGAGCCAGCTTCAGCATCCCAGTCTAAGCACCCCCGGCCTTCATCCTTGCGACGCACGGTACACCTTGTTTGCCACCTGCTCGACCCTAGTGTCACTGATAAAATGAAGTAATAATACAGTTAAAATAGAGCGAGTGTCCTCTCTATCATTTCATTTCCAATGTAGATAAAGAAAGTGCTTCTCTTTGTTAATGTATGTTTCATCAACTAGTCCCATTGTTAATGTTTAAGCGTTTATGCAAACTGGGGTGCTTAATTTTAGTTGATCTACACAAAAATAGATATTTGAATGTCTCAAGGCCCCTCCTTGTACTACCACTCTACACTGATGTTCATCACTGGCAGAAGGTGTATCGGGGAGACTTGGGATGATTTCCAGTATGAGGCGTGGCGTACCGTATGAGGCGTCGCAGGGCCCATCTCGCCCTCGCAGCATGGCATACTATGATACTATCGCAATATTTTCTTCTATTTATTTTGCGTGTTTCATCAACTAGTGCCACTATAATGTAATCATGCTTTTTCATTATATGTGCAAACAGGGCTATTCAGCTGCATTTTGGTGGAACTGCACAAATGTACAGATGGAACCGGCATATATGCAGAGTGCGAGGTGTGCCAAGTAAAAATTACCGACACCAACCATGCTCCATGCACGCATTGGCATCCACCACCACCAGTGGGATGTGTGGCGCTCTCTGTGGATGGATCTTTCTCGGCAGCAAATCCTCTAACCAAATACTAGTAGCTTATAATGGCAGTTTTCTAGGGAGTACTCTTTTCTGAAAGAAGCACCAATCTACTTTTCTTTATTTGTACACAGTGTCACAACTTTTACCCAAAGGTCCAGAGCTATTTAAGGGTGATTGGTGTAGTACTCGGAGACTGATTGTAAGCATGATTTTCATTAGCTGTCACACTGATTGTAAGCATGAGCAGGTGGAAGATTAGGTTAGTGCGAAGCTTGCCTTAAACCGTACCGCCACCGTTGAAACGAGGCGAGCGTCTAGGGAACCATGGAGAACGGCGGGGAAGCGACGTCGCGCCATCCGGCCTCCTCTTGCGGTGGGAGAACGAATACTCCTATGGCTCCGGCTGGCTCTGCACCCTCACGAACGGCACACCGTACTCGATCCATTCGTTATCCTCTGGGTGCTCGACCTTCGACCTGTACGCCCACCACCTCCTCCTAACTTTCGCCCCGGGCGAATCTGTCTGCTCCATCGCCCAGAGGAGATACTCGATGAACTCGAAGGACTGCGGCATGACTGCCGCCGAGGAGTACATGTACATCGCCGCCCTCATCGTCGCCGTCTCGCTCTTTCTCATACATTGCCACATGGCCCTCACCGTCCTCGAAATCTCCCACTCATTGTCAAACCAAGTAAGGATCTCCTTCAACCTGGCTAACTTTGCCTGGTCGCCGCCGGCGATCTGCCTGATTCGCTGCTGCATCCTCTCCATAAATGTCCTTCTGAGTGGTCCGGTGCTAGCTTTGGAAGATGGGAGGAGAGACGGTGGTTGTCAGGACCCCGATTCTAAGGCACACCGATCTAGCCTGTAACACCTCATATCACATTGCGGCCTCACGCACGGTACTCCCACGGGTGTCGCCTTACCATGGCCCGGGACCGTTTGTGCCTTTTGGCTCACGTATATGACAATGTCGCTAGCATCCATATGACAGAGAACCCGGGCCGACATGGCTAGTCGTGAACCCAAAGCGGCACTAACGTATGGGGACAGGCATACATGAATCAACATCGAAGGTGTCGGTCAGCAGCGTGTGAATCCGGGCTGTAGCACTAGGCTAACAGGACTCCGGGAACCCGGGCTGTAGCAGGCTAGGCAGGACTCCGGATGTCACCGCGTGACATTTCCCCGAAGGGACAGACACAGGAACGATATGAAACACATGCCGGCCAGTCAAGTGTCCAGAGCAGTAGTGCTGGGCTAGCAGGACTCCGGTGAACCGGGGTGTAGCGGACTACTATGGCTCAAGGAGGCACTAGACTACATTTCCGCATAAGAGAGGCTGCCAAGGATAAACAACTAGATTGTCGGATCCCACACATACCAAGCATTTCAATCATACACACAATATGCTCGATATGTGCAAATACAACATGGCATCACAACAAAACTCTACAACTCAAAGTACTTTATTTAAAGGGCTCCAGAGAGCCTTACATAACTTGTTCATACAGATAGGGGTCACATGACCCGACACTCAAGTCATACAATCATACAAACACATGCGGAAGCAACTTGTCTGGGTACAGACACTAGAAAGAAAGAAGGCTTGACGAAGCCTGTCTATCTACGTAGGCCCTTCACAAGCCTAGATCACCACCTGGGTGGCAAGTCACTCGTCGTCGTCGAGTTCTACATAGAACCCATCGGAAGGGGCGGTGTTGTCGTCTGAAAACAGTAATTGAAGCAACATAAGTACAAAGGTACTCAGCAAGTCTTACAACAGATCCTACTATACATGTTCATTCTCAAGAAGGAAGTGGAGTTATTTTAGCAACCAGCTTTGACTCTTGGCTAAGCTATCCTACGAGACACCACTTGTAAAATAGTTTTCGCACACGAGTCCACTAATCACCATTTCAATACTCCACCATGGGTCCTCCCTCGTCATCCCACGAGAGAGCTATCCGCGGTACTCACACTTATCTTGAGGCTTTTAGTAGTATCCATTTACTTGTCTATGAACTGCATAAGCGACCAAGTAGTCCTTTACCGCGGACGCGGCTATTCGAATAGTTTTATACCCTGCATGGGTGTACTTCGTCACACACGCTCTCACCACTTACCGTCGCTACACGACATGTACTCGGCAACCATCAAGCGGAAGCCCAACGTGGGTGTCGGCCACAGCCTACCTAAACACTCAAGTCTCTAGTCCAGGTTTATCGCCTATTCAGGTTCCATCCGCAGGGAGTCCGCCCGAGGTTTCCACATACGGCCCCAAACGATGTGTGCAGGGTTCCCGGACACCAAACGGGCGACTCGGTACACCGTGCCACGAGCCTACCGCATCACAGCCCACCCCTTGGTCAGCGCTGTCCACGGCCTCCAGCTTACTACAAACACCAGAAACTACGTGCAACTCCTGGACAGAGGACAAGGATGATTAAGAAGCCGAGGGGGTCCATTGGTTTCGGGCCCAATGCGTGGTAGTAGCTGAATCTTAAATCACGCATACAGATCTCAGTTCTTAGGGATGGTCTCAATGAAACAACCCACCATGTACTCCTACATGGCCTCCCATCGATACCTTTACCAAATCGTATTCAACACCTCACTCTCATTACCGACACACGCTTTCACTCTAGTTCATCACCCTGATGAGCCAGACTTGACACGACTCTAAGCGTAGCAAGCATAGCATTGTAGGAACACAACATGGCTCAATCAACTCCTACACATGCTAGTGGGTTTCATCTAGTTACTGTGGCAATGACAGGTCATGCAAAGGAAAGTGGGTTCAACTACCGCAACACACAGCAGTTTGAATCGCGTTGTCTTAATGCAGTAAATGAGAGCAGAAGCGAGAAGATGGGTTTGTATCGAAATGATCAATGGGTTTCTTGCCTGACGGAGTGGTGGTGGGATACTGCCCTTCAGTTGGATACTCGTGAATATCCTCGGAGGCAGAACCTACCACAATGAACACATCGAAGCACAATCAACACCAAGCAAGTGCAACAATATGATGCATGCATGAGACATGGCAAAATGGATGTATTGGGCTAATGCAACTAAGACCAGATGGGGTTGGACTATTTTGAATCAAAGATTCAAATTCCAAGTTCATAAATGGCCCATGTTAGTGCTTTATCTTGTTCTGCATTAAACAGTGGGTTAATTTGCTTAAACATGCATGAAACCATTACAGATGGATAGAATGGATTTTTCTGATCATTTTTCATATATAAATCTTTTCATTCTGAGCTATAGATTATTTTCTATGATTTTTTTGAAGTTTGTGATAATTTCTGGAATTTCCTGTATAAGCATAATTCCAGTAATTAAGTTACTTATTACGTCAGCAGTGTGTCATGATGACGTCAGCGGTTAACGGGGTCGTCCAGGTCAAACCTGACATGTGGGTCCCCTGTGTCAGTGTCACTGTTAGATAATTAACTAATTAGAATTAACTTAAACCTAACCCAGGTTAATTAGCAGGCGGGCCCCACTTGTCAGCGACTCTGGGGAGTCAACCCGTGGTCAAACCACGCTGACTCGCCGGCGTTTAGCCGCCGGCGACATCCAGACGCGGCGGTGGGGTGCGGGATCCGTGCTCCGGCGGCCAAATGGGCGGCGGAGAGCATCTACACGTAGCTGGGAACGAGCCACATCGATTGGTGGTGGTGGTGGAGCTCGGGATCACCGGAATCGACGCCGGCGACGAGCCGTGCGGCTGCCGGGGTACGGGTGTAGTCGAACCCGTCGCTAGAGAGCACGGCGAGGGGCGTGCGATGGTGCTACGGGCTCCTGGTAATGCAGTGAAGCTAACGGCCATGGTGGTGTGACCGTTGGATGGCCGGAGCCTCGTCGGCGACGAGCTCGTGCGGCGGCGTGTGCGGTGCTGCTGGTTACGGTCGACGCAAGGGCGGCAGCAAGAATGAGAGGATGGGGAAGGGGCAGAAGCTCACAGCAGAGGCGATGAGCTAGGTGGCGCTGTCGGGGACGAACTGCTGCGGTGGTGACGGCGAAGGGGATCTCCGGCGGTGGGCGGTGAAGGCGAGGTCAAAGCAGTGGCTTCGGGGCAAGCGAGCGCTCGGGGCTCGACTTGCTCGAAGGAGAAGGCGACGGCGGAGCTGCTGGACACGGTCAGGTGACGCGGGGACGGCGGTGGCTACGGCTACTCCGGCGAGGTGGCAGCGGCTGCGTCGGCCATGGCGAGAGAGAGCGAGGGAGAGGCGATGGGGGCGAATGGGGGTGTCCAGGGGCTCGGGGGCGCGACGTGGAGGTCGTCCAGCTCGTCCACGGGCGAGGCGGCAAGCAGGTGGCGCCGTGGCGAGCTCGCGCACGCCGGCGTCACCTCTGTGGCTGCTCTGGCGGGAGCAAGCAGCTGACTGGCCATGGGCCAGCACAGTGCTGGGCTGCCAGGTGGGCTGCCAGGTAAGTTCCTTCTCTGCTTTCTGTTTTCCTTTATATTTATTTCTGTTCTGTGTTTTGAAATAGTAGAAATACTATTCCATTTAGGAAAATCCTGGAAATATTCAGAGGCACATTTGAAATTATTCTCAACAGCCTAAAAATACCTTCAAGATTATTTGGGCATTTTAAAATATTTAGAGGATTTAAATTGCCCAAATGCAAATACTTATGGCGTGGTGCAAAAATCCAGAATGGCCTCCAAAAATATGAAACCATTTTTGGCAGAGGTTTTAGCCAGGACCAAAGATGGTGAACATTTATGGAGGGCATTTCAGGTTCTTTGAAAAGGATGTTAGTAAACCCTAGTTGTGTTCAGGGGGGGTGCTGGGGGTTTCTGGCATCCCCATTTCAAGTTTCTGTGAAAAGTAGACATGATGCAACACTCTAATGCATGAACTAGCTAGGATGTGACAGTGGTCTTGCAATAGAGAAGAGGGAGAGGCGAGACGGTGGTTTTGGAATGGAAATGATGGAGAGGAGAGGAGGTGGTTTTGCAATGGAGAAGAGGGAGAGGCGACACAGTGGTTTTGGAATGGAGATGATGGAGAGGAGAGGAGGTGGTTTTGCAGTGGAGAAGAGGGAGAGGCGAGACAGTCGTTTTTGAATGGAGATGATGGAGAGGAGAGGAGGTGGTTTTGCAATTGAGAAGAGGGAGAGGAGCGTGCGGCAGCGATTTAGGATTGGATGAGAGGGCCGGCGCGCTGTGACTGGATCAAAATCAAAATCAATTTACCCTTCAATTAAGAAAGCGACCCCACATTAACTAGTCTCTTATTCTGGGTCATAATTGACCATGATTTTCGCAAATAAAATATATGTTATACGTTGCAAAAATAATATAATTTGGAAGTACATTCAGATACGAACCAAACGATAGAATTTTTGGTGACATGCATTCACATTTTGCTTGTCAAATACAGTACGCGGTCATACTTTGACCCAAAATACGCAAAAAAAAATACTTCCAAGACCAGCGCCGCTCTTCCGCTCTTCTCCTGTTAAACCACCGTCGCTCCTCTCCTGTTCCAATCTAAATCCAGTGCCACTCCTCTCCTCTTCCATTTCAAAACCACCGCCCCTCCTCTCCTGTTCGAATCCAAAACCAGCGTCGCTCCTCTCCCGTTATAATCCAAAACCAGCGCTGCTCCTCTCCTCTTCCATTCAAAAACCACCGCCGGCGAGTGAAGGTGTTGTGGAGAAGTAGATCGATGGAGGAGTACAGCCGATACGTGAGGATCGCAGACGACGACCCTGTGAAGCTAGCTAGGATGTTGGAGATACAGTCTTGGTTTGACAACAAGAAACAACTAGCGGCGACGACGACATCCATGGACAAATATCTGCAACAGAGCGAAAAGGCGGCGATACTCCCGGAGGGAGTTGCGCGGGAGTACATAGAGCTGCTCCTCTGGGCCATGGAGCAAACAGATTCACCGAATCCGATCGTGAGGGAGCGGTGGTGGGAGTATCGATCCCAGATGGAACATCCACCAGAGATTGAAGGATCGAGCATCTACAGGGTGCCGTTTATGAGGGTGTCGTGCCAGAGCGAGCCGGTGGAGTCTTCATCGACCGACCAACTGCAAGAGGAGAAAACAGTTGGCCCGACGACGCTTCCCCGCCATCCTCTCCCTCGCCGTTCACATCGTATCACGGGGCGGCTGTCTGCCGTCGAGGAATAGGAGGGACTCCCCCAAGCCCAATAGTCGGGCAGGTTGTGAATTGTCAGGAGGAGCTTAGGTTTGTCAGTATTTGCAGGTTGTGAATTGTGTTTTGTGTTGTGTATTTTGAGAGTACTTTCAGATATGAATGTCTTTTGAATTTCAGATTTGCAGTATTGAGCATATGAAGTATTTTATGAATTCTAGAGATCTATTTTTAGCACTTAAAAAATGTAGTTTCTTAGGAGTATAAAAGTGCAGACAATGTGATTCTCAGAGAAGAAACTGCAAGTTTCAGTTTCAGATAAGAAACTCCAAGTTTAGTTTCAGATAAGAAACTGCAACTTTCAGAGGCAGAGCATTTGTATTAACATGGCCTTTTCAAACAGTGTTAACATCATGTTGGAAGTTTTATTCATGGTCGAAACTGGAACTACCGGCCAGTTAACATCATGCTGATCAACATTCATGCATAGCACATCTTCATTTGATGCATAGTCAAAAAGATATGCTATTTTCAAAATGCCCACACAATGTCGAGTGTGTGAAAAACAGAGAAAATGAGGGACGAAGTTTTGGCAAGTGTTGGACGTGGTGTGCGTAGATGACAATTGGGACCCACATGTCAATAAAGGCAGAGGCAAAAATTTGGAGATATTTGCTCTGCACGGGTGGAGTCGAACCCGGGCGGAACAGCTGTCGGGTAGTGTCACTCGGCCACTAGGCTAGTTCAGTTGTTTCGTTACCGATAAGGCACTTCCTCAGGTGGTTGGATCTCCTCCTGCGCCTTTGTCCGCTCGCCGCGACGCCGCTGTCTGCCATTGTGAACATGCTGAACAAACGAGAGGAATCTGGAGAGGACTGTACGTGGAGAGGCGGACATTCAGGACCCACCAGGTCTATGGTCGTACGCAAGCAAGTGCCTCATCAAAAAAAATTACTTCCTCCTAATGCTATACTGACGTTGGGCCCACGGGTTTGTCAACATAGTTACATTTTTAGGTGCTACGTAGTTACTATAGGAGATAAATTCACAACGAAGCCGGGGAGCTGGCAGGTATCATTTATTATCAATGGGGCAGCAAGTATCAGCTGGGTTTTGGGCTGCCCCGTCTAGGCTTTCTTTTTTAACATGCGCAGCCCACGACCTCGGATGGGAGGTCCATAGGCCTGTTTGTATTTTCTTGAGGGTCGTCATGTATCGACCGGCCTATGGACCTCCCATCCGAGATTTTATTTTTCCTGAAACATCGGCAGCCCAATTTATGTTTTTTTTGAAGAAAACGCAGAGGTCTGTTCTATTTTTCTATATAAGAATAGGAACGCCTGGTCCAACTTATGTTTCCCTTCTAACTATATTATATATATTTAAATTATTTTATATGTTATTATATATTATTGTTATTGCCTTCATATATTTAACAGATACTTACATATCTAAGAAAACAATATCCCACATCTTATTAACTTATAAAAATAATTTCTTAACAATAAAATCCTGGATTTTTTTGGCAACGAAAATCCTGGTGATTGTGTACAAAAGCTTGGTAAGATTTAAGGACCAATGTAATAATAAATCACTTATATATATATATATATATATATATATATATATATATAACAAAATGCTCAGCCCCTGTTTATTTTTTGATAACATTGCTGCGCCCACCCCAACATTATAATTAGAATCAGCCCAGCAAAATCATGTATTTCGAGAAAGTGCAAATGGCCTGTAATTTTTTAGGAAAAACATAAATGGGCCGCATGGAGGCAACATTATTTGTTCACCCAGCCCAGCTAATGGACTGTAATTCAAAAAAATAAGAGATCAAATTTACTGTAAATTCTACCCCGCAAAAAAGACTGTAAATTCTGAAAAAATGGGTTGAATACGTGCCACATTTTTTGGAGGCTGAAATGTGGGCCAATAGGTCGAAGCTAATGCAAGTCGTTGTCAACTTAGTCAACAAATGATTCTGACATCGTTAGCCGTTGGATTTACATCCAACGACCGGCATCCATCTTCAATCTCACGTCTTCTTCCTCCAGCGCCGCCGGGACCACTGCTCCCGCCTCCTGCTACTAGCGGCTCTGCTTAGCATGCTTCGCTGTAAAGCGCTACTCCACCGTTGGCCAGGCCATCCCTCCACCCCTCCACACCTCCTGTTCTTCTCCACCGACTGCCGAACCACACCACACCAGAACCAGTTAACCCTCGTACACCTCTCCGTCTGCGACTCTACTCCCGCGTCTTCCCATCTCCGTCTCGTTGATGTCCGGGGCCTCGCCATCATCCACCACCTTGGATGCGCTCGGCGCGGAGTGGTCAACATGCTCAACGAATGACACCATCAGAAGTAGACTGTGTGTGGAGAGGCTGACAGCTGGGTCCACGGCCGCACGCAAGGAAATGCCTCCTTATTACGCGCAAAACAATGATTCCTCCACCTGACAGCTGGGACCCACCGAAAGGGCCTCTGTATTTCGCAAAAAAACGTTCCCACCGCTGACAAGCGGACCCACCAGCTATATCTTTGCATGCAAGGAAGTGCCTCCTTATTACGCACAAAAAAATGAATACCCCCTGCTAGCTGGGACCCATAATAGTGGGAGGCTGACTTGTGGGCCAACTAAGTTGACGGGGACGGAGGGCTTCGTCAACTTAGTCAATATGAATGATTCTAGCTCCAGTGACCGTATGATGTCCATCCAACGACCGTAGTGCTTCTTCAACCTCTGGTCTTCTTGCTCCAGCCGCCCAAACCAGCGCCGGTCATGCCTCGTGCTCCTGCCTCCCATGGCCGGCTGCGATGCCGCGGAGGCCTCACCGCCCCCTACTACTCCCACCGCTGGCCAGGCCATCCCTCTACTCACCCACACCCCATGTTATTCTGCGGCGACGGCAGCCTCACACCGCAGCGAACCAGTGAACCCTCATACTCAATTACGCGTGGGCATCCACTGCCGCGTCTTCCCCGGCTCCGTGTCATCCCCTTCCTAGGCCTCGCCGTCGTCCACCGCCCTGGTGCTCTCGGCGCGGCATGGTCAACGTGGTCAAGGAACGGCTTCCACCGGACGTGGACTGTACATGGAGAGGCTAACAACTGGGTCCACAGCCGCAGCAAGGAAGTGCCTCCTTATTACGCGGAAAATAACGATTGCTCCACCTAACAGCAGGGACCCACTGGACGGGCAACCATATTTCGCGAAAAAAACGTCCTCCCCCCCGACTGCTGGACCCTACCAGCGACATCTTCGCAGACAAGGAAGTGTGTCCGGGCAAAAATAAACGATTCGCCCCCGTGACTGCTGAGACCCACCAGCTACATCTTCGCACGCAAGGAAGTGCCTGACAGTCGGGACCCACCTGGTCGAAGCGTATGTAGCGTTGTCATTCCGGTCGCGAACGTGTACGTACATACTGGTCCATGTAGAGGCGCGCACGTGTCGAAGTAGAGGCGCGCACGTAGCATGTACACGTACGTACAGCGGCCAATGTGCAAGAAAGAAAATATGGCCACGTACGTACATACGGGCAGGGCCTCGAACGCCTACTCGCGCACACATACGGCCAGGGCTCATGTACATGGCTGGGTCGGAACGGAGAAACAGCGTCGTCGTCGTGTTCATGGGTAGCCAACCGGCTGGGTCAGAACGGAATGCGTCGTTGTGTTCATCGGGAGGGCTTGGACAGAACACACGCGCTCGGGTTCAGTAGGCGAACGCCTCGCTTGGGTTCAGTTCGAGCCCAACGCCTCGCACACACGCGCGTGCATGTATGAGAGAAACGTGCATCGCTCGGCCCCGACCACCCACCATGACCGGGAACACCCCGATATTTTCCTCGCCCTCGCTTCTCCCATGGTTTTTTCCGTCATGGATGGCCCAAAGAATGTCATGCAGCTACGTCTCCGGCCCGCCCAGGACGAAAAGCCTATTTTCTGTCATGATTTTTTGTCATAGAAGTAGGACCCCACCACATCTATGATCATACCGGGTTTTCCACAATTATCGTCATAGAAGGGTCATAAGTATGACAGAAAAAAAAATCGTTCAGCCCAAAATGTCACGGATGTGTCTTTTTTTGTAGTGAGGAGAGAGGGGGAGACTCGTCGTCATGTCTGTGATCATATCCGGGACTCCGGACTAAATTCGGTTCATCAAAACACATAAACTCATATTACCGATCGTCACCGAACGTTAAGCGTGTGGACCCTACATGTTCGAGAACTATGTAGACATGACCGAGACACGTCTCCGGTCAATAACCAATAGCGGAACCTGGATGCTCATATTGGTTCCTACATATTCTACGAAGATCTTTATCGGTCAAACCGCATAACAACATATGTTGTTCCCTTTGTCATCGGTATGTTACTTGCCCAAGATTCGATCGTCGGTATCTCAATACCTAGTTCAATCTCGTTACCGGCAAGTCTCTTTACTCGTTCCATAATACATCATCCCGCAACTAACTCATTAGTTGCATTGCTCGCAAGGCTTATAGTGATGTGCATTACCGAGAGGGCCCAGAGATACCTCTCCGACAATCGGAGTGACAAATCCTAATCTTGATCTATGCCAACTCAACAAGTACCATTCAAGACACCTGTAGAGCACCTTGATAATCACCCAGTTACGTTGTAACGTTTGGTAGCACACAAAGTGTTCCTCCAGTATTCGGAAGTTGCATAATCTCATAGTCATAGGAACATGTCTAAGTCTTGAAGAAAGCAATAGTAATAGACTAAACGATCAAATGCTAAGCTAACGGAATGGGTCAAGTCAATCACATCATTCACTAATGATGTGATCCCATTAATCAAATGACAACTCATGTCTATGGTTAGGAAAGATAACCATCTTTGATTCAACGAGCTAGTCAAGTAGAGGCATACTAGTGAGACTCTGTTTGTCTATGTATTCACACATGTACTAAGTTTCTGTTTAATACAATTCTAGCATGAATAATAAACATTTATCATGATATAAGGAAATATAAATAACAACTTTATTATTGCCTCTAGGGCATATTTCCTTCAGCCTCCCACTTGCACTAGAGTCAATAATCTAGATTACACAGTAATGATTCTAACACCCATGGAGTCTTGGTGCTGATCATGTTTTGCTCGTGAGAGAGGCTTAGTCAACGGGTCTGCAACATTCAGATCCATATGTATCTTGCAAATCTCTATGTCTCCCTCCTTGACTTGATCGCGGATGGGATTGAAGCGTCTCTTGATGTGCTTGGTTCTCTTGTGAAATCAGGATTCCTTTGCCAACGCAATTGCACCAGTATTGTCACAAAAGATTTTCATTGGACCCGATGCACTAGGTATGACACCTAGATCGGATATGAACTCCTTCATCCAGACTCCTTCATTTGCCGCTTCCGAAGCAGCTATGTACTCCGCTTCACACGTAGATCCCACCACGACGCTTTGCTTAGAACTGCACCAACTGACAGCTCCACTGTTCAATATAAACATGTATCCGGTTTGTGATTTAGAGTCATCCGGTCAGTGTCAAAGCTTGCATCGATGTAACCATTTACGACGAGCTCTTTGTCACCTCAATAAACGAGAAACATATCCTTAGTCCTTTTCAGGTATTTCAGGATGTTCTTGACCACTGTCCAGTGATCCACTCCTGGATTACTTTGGTACCTCCCTACTAAACTAATAGCAAGGCACATATCAGGTCTGGTACACAGCATTGCATACATGATAGAGCCTATGGCTGAGGCATAGGGAACACCTTTCATTTTCTCTCTATCTTCTACAGTGGTTGGGCATTGAGTCTGACTCAACTTCACGCCTTGTAACATAGGCAAGAACCCTTTCTTTGCTTGATCCATTTTGAACTTCTTCAAAACTTTATCAAGGTATGTGCTTTGTGAAAGTCCAATTAAGCGTCTTGATCTATCTCTATAGATCTTGATGCCCAATATATAAGCAGCTTCACCGAGGTCTTGCATTGAAAAACTCTTATTCAAGTATCCTTTTATGCTATCCAGAAATTCTATATCATTTCCAATCAACAATATGTCATCCACATATAATATTAGAAATGTACAGAGCTCCCACTCACTTTCTTGTAAATACAGGCTTCTCCAAAACTCTGTATAAAACCATATGCTTTGATCACACTATCAAAACGTTCATTCCAACTCCGAGATGCTTGCACCAGTCCATAGATGGATTGCTGGAGCTTGCACACTTTGTTAGCATCCTTTGGATCGATAAAACCTTCAGGTTGCATCATATACAACTCTTCTTCTAGAAATCCATTCAGGAATGCAGTCTTTACTTCCATTTGCCAAATTTCATAATCATAAAATGCGGCAATTGCTAACATGATTCGGACGGACTTAAGCATCGCTACGGGTTGAAAACTCCAGAAAGTCTCATCATAGTCAACTCCTTGAACTTGTTGAAAACCTTTCGCAACAAGTCGAGCTTTGTAGACAACAACATTACCGTCGCGTCTGTCTTCTTCTAGATCCATTTATTCTCGATGGATTGCCGATTATCGGGCAAGTCAACCAAAGTCCACACATTGTTGTCATACATGGATCCCATCTTAGATTTCATGGCCTCAAGCCATTTTGCGGAATTTTGGCTCATCATCGCTTCCTCATAGTTCGTAGGTTCATCATGGTCAAGTAACATGACCTCCAGAATAGGATTACCATACCGCTCTGGTGCGGATCTTACTCTGGTTGACCTACGAGGTTCAGTAGTAACTTGATCTGAAGTTACATGATCATCATCATTAGATTCCTCACTAATTGGTGTAGGAGTCATAGGAACTGATTTCTGTGATGAACTACTTTCCAATAAGGGAGCAGGTACAGTTACCTCATCAAGTTCTACTTTCCTCCCACTCACTTCTTTCGAGAGAAACTCCTTCTCTAGAAAAGATTCATTCTTGGCAACGAATGTCTTGCCTTCGGATCTGTGATAGAAGGTGTACCCAACAGTCTCCTTTGGGTATCCTATGAAGACACATTTCTCCTAGTTGGGTTCGAGCTTATCAGGTTGAAGCTTTTTCACATAAGCATCACAGCCCCAAACTTTAAGAAACGACAACTTTGGTTTCTTCCCAAACCATAGTTCATAAGGTGTCGTCTCAACGGATTTAGATGGTGCCCTATTTAACGTGAATGCAACAATCTCTAAAGCATAACCCCAAAATGATAGCTGTAAATCAGTAAGAGACATCATAGATCGCACCATATCTAGTAAAGTGCGATTACGATGTTCGGACACACCATTACGCTATGGTGTTCCAGGTGGCGTGAGTTGCGAAACTATTCCGCATTGTTTCAAATGAAGACCAAACTCGTAACTCAAATATTCTCCTCCATGATCAGATCCTAGAAACTTTATTTTCTTGTTACGATGTTTTTCCACTTCACTCTGAAATTCTTTGAACTTTTCAAATGTTTCAGACTTATGTTTCATCAAGTAGATATACCCATATCTGCTCAAATCATCTGTGAAGGTGAGAAAATAATGATACCGGCCGCGAGCCTCAACATTCATCGGACCACATACATCAGTATGTATGATTTCCAACAAATCTGTTGCTTGCTCCATTGTTCCGGAGAATGGAGTTTTAGTCATCTTGCCCAAGAGGCATGGTTCGCAAGTACCAAGTGATTCCAAAAGTCCATCAGAATGGAGTTTCTTCATGTGCTTTACACCAATATGACCTAAACGGCAGTGCCACAAATAAGTTGCACTATCATTATCAACTCTGCATCTTTTGGCTTCAATATTATGAATATATGTATCACTACTATCGAGATTCAATATAAATAGACCACTCTTCAAGGGTGCATGACCATAAAAGATATTACTCATATAAATAGAACAACCATTATTCTTCGATTTAAACGAATAACCGTCTCGCATCAAACAAGATCCAGATATAATGTTCATGCTTAACGCTGGCACCAAATAACAATTATTCAGGTCTAAAACTAATCCCGAAGGTAGATGTAGAGGTAGCATGCCGATCGCGAGCACATCGACTTTGGAACCATTTCCTACGCGCATCGTCACCTCGTCCTTAGACAATCTTCGCTTAATCTGTAGTCCCTGTTTCGAGTTGCAAATATTAGCAACAGAACCAGTATCAAATACCCAGGCACTACTGCGAGCATTAGTAAGGTACACATCAATAACATGTATATCACATATACCTTTTGTTCACCTTGCCATCCTTCTTCTCCGCCTAATACTTGGGGCAGTTCCGCTTCCAATGACCAGTCCCTATGCAGTAGAAGCACTCAGTCTCAGGCTTAGGTCCAGACTTGGGCTTCTTCACTTGAGCAGCAACTTGCTTGCCGTTCTTCTTGAAGTTCCCCTACTTCCCTTTACCCTTTTTCTTGAAACTAGTGGTCTTGTCAACCATCAACACTTGATGCTCCTTCTTGATTTCTACCTCCGCAGCCTTTAGCATTGCGAAGAGATCGGGAATTGTATTATCCATCCCTTGCATGTTATAGTTCATCACGAAGCTCTTGTAGCTTGGTGGCAGTGATTGAAGAATTCTGTCAATGACACTATCATCCGGAAGATTAACTCCCAGTTGAATCAAGTGATTGTTATACCCAGACATTTTGAGTATATTCTCACTGACAGAACTATTCTCCTCCATCTTGCAGCTGTAGAACTTATTGGAGACTTCATATCTCTCAATCCGGGCATTTGCTTGAAATATTAACTTCAACTCCTGGAACATCTCATATGCTCCATGACATTCAAAACATCGTTGAAGTCCCGGTTCTGAGCCGTAAAGCATGACACACTGAACTATCGAGTAGTCATCATCTTTGCTCTGCCAGACGTTCATAACATCTGGCGTTGCTCCTGCAGCGGGTTTGGCATCTAGCGGTGCTTCCAGGACGTAATTCTTCTGTGCAACAATGAGGATAATCCTCAAGTTACGGACCCAGTCCGTGTTGTCGACATTCTGGGAACGGGGGTCCCTAGACTTGCCTGCGTGCGGCCCACGGCGTGGCTATGCTAGCGGGCCTGTACGGCCCATCTTCATAAACAAGCAATTCAAGACCCTCGCGAGGGGCCAAGCCTCGCGAGGCGGACGACGCAAGAGCTCCTCAGGACCGGCCTCACCAGGCTGCCTCGCGAGGAGCAGAGATATCAAGGCAGGGCGAACCTCGCGAGGCTCTCGTGACGTGAGCCATGACGATCAGGATCAGGCGGGCGCCAGGCGGGCGCCAGCGCGCGCAGCGTCCTTGTTTCCTCTTTGGTGCTAAGGAGGCCAGCGCAGGCGTGGAGTACCGAGGCATCAGGCAAAGGTTTCCATATCAGTGCAACGAGACCAATACCAGCCGGACAGAAGGACGGATTTCGCCGTGGAGCCCGAGACGGCGTCACCACCCGAGCTTTCCGCAGGCGAAGACCGCTTTTGTCAGGATAAGCTATACTAGTTGTCCCCTTTCAAATTGGCCATTGTTGGCTCCCTTCCCTCTCAATATTTGGGGAGAGGACCAGGGCCTATATAAGTAGGACTAGCTACCACAATAGGGGGCAGCTGGATCACATTTGATCGAGAGCCAATCCTTAGCCACACACCGAACACAAGAACACATCAACCTCAAGAGGTTGTTCTTCCCCTTGTACTGTTCATCATCAGCCCAAGAGGCAATCCACCACCACCACACTAGAGTAGGGTATTACACCAAAACGGTGGCCCGAACCAGTATAAATCTTGTGCCTTTGTGTTGTGAGTTCGTCGAGTTCGTCCGCGAGATCTTAGCGAGCTAGGGCGTGGATCGGTAGGAGGGAAAGAACTTCGCGCGCACCCCAGAATTCGAACCTTAAGGGTTTTCCCGGAACCCGAGATCTGACATTTGGCGCGCCAGGTAGGGGTGCACCGGAGCCTCTTCCCCGCCGATCGATCCACCGACGCTTTGCGCCCCGATGTCCGGCAATCCAAGGCCAGACTCCGACCGCTGGGCAGCTTGGTCAGCCCGAGCGGTGTCACCTGCCCATGAAGACCTCGACCACGCGCTCCAGGTGGCGCAAGCACTGTCCAACGCTGCGAGGCACGGGCGGCGCGGCCAGGCGTCGTCCACCCTCACTCCACGGCAAGTGCGAGCCACTGCAAGGGCAGCCAGCCACGCCGTAGCAACGGCACCGCACACACGGCGGGAGCAAGCGAACATGCGGGCAGCGCTCACGGTGGCGCGAGAGCTGCTGTGGTGCTGGCTGATGGAGAGCGGCCGGGATGCACTGCTGGAACGCGTCGCCGAGCTGCTGGATGCGGCGGCACCGGGAGCGCCGCCCTTCTGCTATCAGCTTCCTTCTCAGGCCACTACGGGGTCTCACGGCAGGCCTCGCCGCAACCACGCGCCCTCGGGTGTGCCTGGGGGCTTCGTCAACACTAGCACGGCCGGCGGTGCCGGGGGCTCCACCGCCCCCGTGCCGCCCGCGACAAGCATGGGCACAAGTGTCGCCTCCCATGGTCCCTGTGAGATGCCGCGCTACCATCCGCAGGACGCCACACTGGGCCGGGCAACATGGAGTGTGGGGCACTACGGCGAGGTGTTCGGGGTAACGGCCCCGGAAGCCTACGTGCGCCGCATGATAGACCAGGAGTACGCGCCGGAGGACGACCCTGGCTCGTTCCTCGGAGAAGATTGGGAAGAAGGGACGCTAGAAGTTGAAGCCTTCCAGGAACCGACGGAGAACCGCAACGATCACGCCAGCAACAACAACTACAGGGTACCACTCATCTCTCAGGAGCAGGCTTATGCTAACCGTGGGCTGCAAGTGAATCAGGTTAGAGCGTCGGTCGACGACCCCGGCACAACAGCATCCCTTCCACCGGGGGAAGCACACTTGGGGCCATGCGGAGGGAGCCAGGAGCAAGGCCCCTCCCCACTTCGCGCGAAGCCAGGCAACGCCCGGAGGTAGGCCCTCTGCCGGGGAGGTGTCGGCAAGCCTTCCCCCGGCAGAGGACCCGTGGTCGCCGAGGGCACCGCTGGCGTCCCCTTTCCCCCCTTTGTGTCGTCCAGGTTTCCGGTCGGCTCAAAGGTGGTCGAGGGTGGCGCAAGGGAGGGCCCTCGTCTGGCCATATGAAGCAAGGCCGGTTCCTGTGAAGAAGGCCCAATGCCTGTGAAGCTCGCCACCCGTGACACTCTCACGTAATAATGAGTGGGGATGTACACGCCCCGGAGTCTCAGGGGTGCCAGCCTCAGGCCCTGCGGCTCCCTCCCACGCCTAGTGGCAGCACTTAGCTCCGCGCTGGTGAAAAGACTCGAAGACCAGAAGACTAGACTAGGCGCCGGACGCGGCCATTTGCTTTGGATCTCTTCTTCTGTAGCCTTGCTTTCTGGATTTGGATTTAAGTTGTAGTCGAGTTTTTGTAGATGTGTGCGGGGGGTGTATTTTCTCGTTCAAGAGATTTCTTGCCATCTGGTTCTTGCCTTATTCTGGAGCTCACGCTCGCTGCCTCCCCCTCGCGGGCCCCTCGCAAGCGGGGCTGGGTACAACACGCGTGCCACACGCGCCGAACAGCGCCGGAACCTCGCAAGGCCCTCTCAGGCGGGTCAGCGGACCCTTCAGGAGCCCCGTGGCGACTCTCGACCTTACAATCCGATTCAGGGCCCGCCCCAGCTAAGGTAAGCCACAGCGGCAAAACTTGTCGTCAGACTCATGACTGACCAAAACGCGCCCTCGGTTAGGCATAAAGGTGTAGAAATCATGATTTGTTTACATGAGGGGTTCCCCCTCCCAAAATGCTCTCACAATCTTTAGGGGCCACGCCCGAGTTTTTGCATACAGGGTGAAGCAGTAAAGGGACGAGGAATTAGCTAGATATGTTGCTTGCCGCGTCCTCCGCATCGCCTTCGGACGCGCCGCCCGCGTCGCTGTCATCATCATTGACGCCGCCACCGTCACCGACGTCCCAGTCGTCGACCACGTCGCCTCCGTCTGCGGCGACCATCACCGCGTCGTCCTCTGAAGTGAAGGCCCGGACCAACGCATCCACGTTGTCTTCTACCCACCGCGCCAGGTCGTCCCGAACGACCGTAGGAACGGGGGCGATGGCGGCGTCGAAATCGAAATCGGGGTTGGCGTTCAGGAGATGGCTGAACACACGGGAGAAAGCGCGCTCGAGCAGGCCGCGACTCCTCTCCTCCACGAGCCTGCGAGCTTTGTCAGATCAGGCCTCCAGGCGTGTCACCACGTCGGTGAAGAAGCAGAGGTGACTGGCGTAGTCGTTCACTTGAGGATGTGGGGCGTTCACGTCACAGACATGGCCTAGGGTAGTGTTGGCCCTGTTCCGAAGATCCTGAAGCATGGGAGCATGAACGCGCTCCAGCGTCCGCCTCTCCAGCACTTCCTCCCGACTCTGCCGCGCGACGGACTCGGCGCCATCAACCCGCCTCTGGAAGGAGAGCAACTTGGCGCGGGCAGAGGCCAGCTCCGTCTGCGCCGCGGCCAGGGCGACGGCCGTGGCCTCCGCGCGCCTCTCTGCATCAGCGAGCCTGGGCCTGAGGCCAGCGGCCCTGCCCGCATCCTCCTCCTCGCAAGTTTCAACTTCAAGTCATACCTACCCTCCAGATCTGCACGAGCTTCGGCCACCCGACGATCAAACTCCTCCTGAGCCTTGGCCTCACGTGCGTCGACGGCATCTTCTGCCTGGGCAACTTGGCGTTCCCTCGTCTCCAACTGCTCGAGCTC
The DNA here is from genome assembly GCF_018294505.1 of Triticum aestivum. Lineage (NCBI taxonomy): Eukaryota > Viridiplantae > Streptophyta > Magnoliopsida > Poales > Poaceae > Triticum > Triticum aestivum. Next base: position 272,128,734 of record NC_057796.1, on the reverse strand, counting down.
GAGGCTACGCTCCACGGCTTCCAGGGCCAACGCCTCCTCGCGCTTCCGGACCTCTTCTTCCTCGGCGGGCGTCCCCCTCAGCGATGCAAGGGCGGCTCTGCGCGCCTCCACCTGCTGCTCGAGGGACGCACTCCAGGCCTGGAGCTCCCACGCGCGCTTCTCTACAGCCTCGCGACGGTGGTCAGCCTCGCGAGCCTCCTCCAAGGCTCGTGAGCAATCTTTGCGGGAAACCTTGAGGGACGCCTCGGCCTTCGCATTGTCAAGATCACGCTGTTAGTGGCCCAGGTTGACGGCCACCCTCAGCTTACGCCACTCTTCCGCCAGCCGAAGACCTTCAGCCTCAAGACGCGAGTCGACAGCCGCGAGTTCTTCACCAAGTCGGCGCATCGCGCCCATCGCCTCCTGGAAGAGCTCATGGCGAACGACGCTTCGCCCGCGCTCGGACTCTAACGCACGGCCCACCTCGTCCTCCACCTCGGGGGCTGCAGGGGGGACATCAAGCGGCACACCGCCTCTCGGCAGGGAGCTGGGGGCTGGTGCTGCCCCGGGCGCTGGCCAGTCCTCATGGGGGGCCCTAGCCGGTCGGGGCCCGCTGCCTGAAGAGGAACCGAAGACTGAAGCCGACCAGCTACTGTCCATGGCCGGAGGAGGGGTCCTGGGCACGCCCGCCAAGCTCCATGCCAAGCCGTGGGGGAGGAACGACAAGGTCGCAGGATCGGCGCGCCACGAAGGCAAGCGCGCTCCATGAACCAACCCTGCTCCAGGGGCAGCAAGCGGACTCGGAGCGCTCAAGGCCGATGGGGGAGTCGAGGAAAGAGGAGGCCGTTTCTCAGGAGGCGCAGCAGCCTCGACGGAAGGAGCCCTGAAGGACTGACGTCAGGAGATGGAAACAGCACACGAGAGGCCATAGCGGTACGGTACTTACACGTCGACGGCCCGAAAATGTACTTCCTTCGCTTCAGCGGCCCGAAAATGTTGTTACCGCTCGGGGATCCTTTCCTCTTCCGGAGCTCCTCGAAGTCCATGCAAAGCCGACCGAAGCGCTGGACATGGCGGGCAGCGCGGGGCAAGGCCGAGGAAGAGCTTGGAGGGACAACTTCAGGGGTGCCCGGCTACGGTGAACAGTCGGGCGCCGTCTCACCACGACCTCCCGAGGATTCCGGGGCTTTGACCTCGGGAGCCGCATGCTGCGTCACCTCAGTAACCGACGCCCTAGGGGAGGAATCGCGAGCTCCCGAGGACGACTCCCCAGGATCACCAGGCGGCATAAGCTCCTCAGCACTCGAGCCGCCGACCTCCGTCGGAGCTTGCCCCCTGCGCCCACACTTGGGGTGGGCTCGGCACCAGCGGCGAGGAAGGGAACCACGTCGACGGGGTTCTCGCGGGGCCCCACCAGGCCGATCAGGCGCAGCCCCCACTCATCGAAGGAGGGCATGCGTTCGGCAAATTCAGCGTTGTTCTCGCAGCGGTACAACAGACAGCTCTTCCTGGGCATGTCGTCCGGCAGAGGGGCACCCGTCAGGACCGCAAGCACTGTTTGTCGTGTCTTAAGAGGAAGCCCCTCCTCCTAAAACCTCATATGGTCTTGACTGCTGAGCACGGCCCATATCGGGCGAGAATGGCGCTAAAGCGGAGCAACTCGGCGCTTGACGAACTCCTTCATCACCATAGGCGCAGTCACGCCACGGTCCTTCAACCTCCTCAACCTGAGCCAGACGGGAACGAGACGGGGACTCGCGAGCCTCTGGTGGCCCCAACCGGAGTTGGAAACGGCAGGCCCTGGCGGAGCACGGAGTAAGGGCTGAGCACACCGGCGTTGACAAACACCCATCGTGTCCAAAACTCGCTCGGAGATGGCGGAAGCTCAAAATCGATCCCCGCGCCCACTGTCGCGGCCACGGCCTAGAAGCTCACGCACCCAGAGCTTTGCCGAGGGTCAGTCACATGCAATGAGAAGAAATGGCAGAAGAGGGCCACCGAAGGAGCAATGCCCACCATTGCTTCGCACACAAAGGCGAAGACGGCGAGAAGAGTCGCAGATTGAGGGTCGAGATGCAACATGTGGATCTGATAATGCTCGAGCACCGCGTTGAAGAAGGCGGATAAGGGAGGAATCAGGCCAGCCCAGAGGGCATCTATGGAGATTGGGACCTCAGTGGCTGCCAGGGAAATGCGAGCGCGGGACGCAGGCCAAGCCACCGTCTCTCCCCACTCGTTGAAACTGGAAGCGAGCATGGGGCGCACCTTGTCCATGGCCTCGTCGTTGAGCACCAGGGGTCGGTTGAGCGCAGGCTCGAAGGACGGAGGCGCACTTGGCGAAGGCAGGGGCTTCTTCCCCTTGTCTGCTCACTCCGGTGTCATAGCGACGAGGCGGGCAGGGTGCAGATCAGATTGGAGGGGAGGAGCAGAGTCCCGGGGAAGCAGGAAGATTGGGGAAGCCAGGCGTGGACGAGGGAAGAATAACCGTGTAGGCTGCGGGGGCCGCATAGCCAGGCGGATTCAAAGGTAGCGGGGGCTTGGCCCCTCACGAGGGTCTTGAATGCCTTGTTGATGAAGATGGGTCGTACAGGCCCGCTAGCATAGCCACGCCGTGGGCCGCAGGCAGGCAAGTCTGGGGACCCCCGTTCCCAGAACGCCGACAGTAGCCCCCGGGCCCAAGGTGCGCTCGGGCTTGGCTTCGAGGCTTCTCGCAGCCTACACGGTTATTCTTCCCTCGTCCACGCCTGGCTTCCCCAATCTTCCTGCTTCCCCGGGACTCTGCTCCTCGCCTCCAATCTGATCTGCACCCTGCCCGCCTCGTCGCTATGACGCCGGAGTGAGCAGACAAGGGGAAGAAGCCCCTGCCTTCGCCAAGTGCGCCTCCGTCCTTCGAGCCTGCGCTCAACCGACCCCTGGTTCTCAACGACGAGGCCATGGACAAGGTGCGTCCAATGCTCGCTGCCAGCTTGAACGAGTGGGGAGAGACGGTGGCTTGGCCCGCGTCTCGCACTCGCATGGCCCGGGCCGCCACTGAGGTCCCAATCTTAATAGATGCCCTCTGGGCTGGCCTGATTCCTCCCTTCTCCGCCTTCTTCAACGCGGTGCTCGAGCATTATCAGATCCACATGCTGCATCATGACCCCCAATCTGTGACCCTCCTCGCCGTCTTCACCTTTTTGTGCGAAGCCATGACGGGCATCGCTCCTTCGGTGGCCTTCTTCCGCTATTTCTTCTCATTGCATCTGACTGACTCTCGTCAGAGCTCAGAATGCATGAGCTTCCAGGCCGTGGCCACGACGGCGGGCGCGGGGATTGACTTTGAGCTTCCTCCATCCATGAGCGAGTTCCAGACACGATGGGTGTTTGTCGACGCCGGTGTGCTCAGCCCTCTGCTCCATGCCCCGGCGGGGCCTGCTGTTCCAAACTCCGGTTGGGGCCATCAGAAGCTCATGAGCCCCCGCCTCGCTCCCGTCTGGGCTAGGCTGAGGAGGTTGAAGGACCACGGTGTGACAGCGCCTATGGTGGTGAAGCAGTTCGTCAAGCGCCGAGTCGCTCCGCTTCAGCGCCATTCCCGCCCGATGTGGGCCTTGCTTAGCAGTCAGGACCACATGAGGTTTCAAGAGGAAGGGCTTCCTCTTAAGACATGGGAGACAGTGCTTATGGTCCTGACGGGAACCCCTCTGTCGGACGACATGCCTAGGAAGAGCTATTTGCTGTACCGTTGCGAGAACAAGGATGGGTTTGCCGCGAGCATGCCCTCCTTTGATGTGTGGGGCCTGCGCCCGATCAGCCTGGTGGGGCCCCACGAGAATCCTGTCGACGTGGTCCCGCTCCTCGTCACCGGTGCCGAGCTCGCCCCGAGTGAGGGTGCAGGAGGGCGAGCTCCGACGGAGGCCGGCGGCCCCAGCACTGAAGAGCACATGTTGCGTGGAGATCCGGGAGCATCGTCCTCGGGAGCTCGCGATCCCTCCCCTGGGGCGTCGGTCACTGAGGCGACGCAGCTTGCAGTTCCCGAGGTAAAAGCCCCCGAAGCCTCGGGAGGTCGTAGCGAGACGGCGCCCGACTGTTCGCCGCAGCCAGGCTGTAACGCCCGGGTAACTAAGCTACAGTAATCCCAGGCTAATGGTGCCATGTCACCATGGTTACTATTGCTAATCTACCGTTAGGTCAAACCGTTTAAAAATTCAAATTCAAATTAATGTCAACGATAAAAGTTTTTCAAAATTTAAAAGAAAATTGTTCGGGAGGTGCCATATTTTGCATAAGTAAATATGGTGTAATAAACACATTTTTATAAAATGCCTAGATAATTTAAAATGATTTAAAACAGAAAAGAAAATACAAAAGAGAAAAGAAAAGAAAACCTGGGCCTTTTGGCCCAGCTCGCCATCCACGCGGACCCGAGCCGCCCGAATGGGCCGGCCCAGCCGGCCACTTCCCCCCCACTC
>NC_057796.1:272114639-272123592 GCF_018294505.1 Triticum aestivum | reverse complement strand
CCGCCCTCTCCTCCCTCCCGTGGCGCCGCCCTCCGCCGCCTCCCTTGGCCGGCGTCGTGGGCGCCGGCGGCCTCGCCACGCCCGTGGCTGGCGCCCCCCCTGCCTGCCGATTTGGGCGCGCGACCAGTCGGGCGCCGACGCCCGACGCCCGGCTCCGCCCAGCGCCTGCTTACCCGTGCGCCCGTTAGGCCCCTGGGGCCTATGACACATGGGCCCCGCCCAGAGAACGTTTTAATAAAAAAATGATGATTAAAAAATTTAATAAAAATAAATAAATAATAAAGATAATTAAATAAGATAATTAATTAACTTAATTAATCCTGTTAATATTAACTAATTAAGATTAATTAACCTAATAACTAATTAACCTAATTTACTACTGTTAATTAGCTAACAGCCCCTGACAGGTGGGACCCACTTGTTAGGTTGACCAGGTCAACGGTCAACGTTGACTGCTGACGTCATGCTGATGCATTAATTAAATTTCGAATTAAATTAATTTATTAAATTCTAAAAATGGTTTAATCTTTGAAAATTCAAATAAAATAATGCGTAGCTCGGATGAAAATACTTTCTACATGAAAGTAGCTCAAAACGACGAGACGAATCCGGATACGCAGCCCGTTCGTTCACCACACGTCCCTAGCATAGTGAACCTGCAACATTTCACCTCCGGTCCATCTGTTCGAAAACGCGAAACATCGGGAATACTTTCCCGGATGTTCCCCCCTTCGTCGGTACCACCTACTGCCACGTTAGGGCACGCCTAGCACCGCTCATTGTCATGTCACACATCGTCATGCTTATGTTTGCATTGTATTTACTGTTCCCCCCCCTCTTCTCTCCGGTAGACTACGAGACCGACGCCGCTGCTGCCCAGTTCGACTACGGAGTTGACGACCCCTCCTACTTGCCAGAGCAACCAAGCAAGCCGCCCCCCTTGATCACCAGATATCGCCTATTCTTCTCTATACTGCTTGCATTAGAGTAGTGTAGCATGTTACTGCTTTCCGTTAATCCTATCCTGATGCATAGCCTGTCCTTGCTACTACTGTTGTTATCTTTACCTGCAATCCTACATGCTTAGTATAGGATGCTAGTTTCCATCAGTGGCCCTACACTCTTGTCCGTCTGCTGTGCTATACTATCGGGCCGTGATCACTTGGGCGGTGACCACGGGTATATACTTATATACTCTATACATGACACCTGTGGTGACTAAAGTCGGGTCGGCTCGTAGGAGTACTCGGAAGTGGATCTTGTGGCGGAGCGACAGGGTAGGTTGAGACCACCTAGGCGAGAGGTGGGCCTGGCCCTGGGCGGCGTCTGCGGTTACTTCAAAATAACACGCTTAACGAGTTCTTGGTATTTGATCTGAGTCTGGCCATTTGGTCTATACGCACTAACCAGCTACGCAGGAACAGTTATGGGCACTCGACGTCATGGTATCAGCCGAAGCACTTTTTGACGTCAGCGACTAAGTGGCGCGTGCTGCATTGGACCGTAAGCTCGCGCTTGTATTAAGGGGGCTAGGTATGCTTCCGGCCGCGTACGCAACGTGCAGGTGTGCAATGGGCGATGGGCCCAGACCCCTGCGCGCATAGGGTTTAGACCGGCGTGCTGACCTCTCTGTTGAGCCTAGGTGGGGCTGCGACGTGTTGATCTTCCGAGGCCGGGCATGACCCAGAAAAGTGTGTCCGGCCAAATGGGATCGAGCGTGTTGGGTTATGTGGTGCACCCCTGCAGGGAAGTTTATCTATTCGAATAGCCGTGTCCCTCGGTAAAAGGACGACCCGGAGTTGTACCTTGACCTTATGACAACTAGAACCGGATAATTAATAAAATACACCCTTCCAAGTGCCAGATATAACCCGGTGATCGCTCTCTAACAGGGCAACGAGGAGGGGATCGCCGGGTAGGATTATGCTATGCGATGCTACTTGGAGGACTTCAATCTACTCTCTTCTACATGCTGCAAGATGGAGATGGCCAGAAGCGTAGTCTTCGACAGGACTAGCTATCCCCCTCTTATTCTGGCATTCTGCAGTTCAGTCCACTGATATGGCCCTTTACACATATACCCATGCATATGTAGTGTAGCTCCTTGCTTGCAAGTACTTTGGATGAGTACTCACGGTTGTCTCTCTCCCTCTTTTCCCCCTTTCCTTTCTACCTGGTTGTCGCAACCAGATGCTGGAGTCCAGGAGCCAGACGCCACTGTCGAGGACGACTCGTACGACACTGGAGGTGCCTACTACTACGTGCCGCCCGCTGACGACGACCAGGAGTAGTTAGGAGGATCCCAGGCAGGAGGTATGCGCCTCGTTCGATCTGTATCCCAGTTTGTGCTAGCTTTCTTAAGGCAAACTTGTTTAACTTATGTCTGTACTCAGATGTTGTTGCTTCCGCCGACTCGTCTATGATCGAGCACTTGTATTCGAGCCCTCGAGGCCCCTGGCTTGTATTATGATGCTTGTATGACTTATTTATGTTGTAGAGTTGTGTTGTGATATCTTCCCGTGAGTCCCTGATCTTGATCGTACACATTTGCGTGCATGATTAGTGTACGGTCAAATCGGGGGCGTCACAAGTTGGTATCAGAGCCGACTGCCTGTAGGAATCCCCATTTCCACACTCCTTGGCCGAAGTCGAGTCTAGACATTACAAAACTTTTACTAACATGGCTGTGTGTCTTACGGCCCCACGTCGCCATTGGGTGGTACTAGGATCTTTTACTCCTCGACCTTTACTCTGGGACTCTGAACTCTCTTCTACTCGGGTTAAACGAATTTACTAACTCTAACACTAGGATCCCGTGGCCGCATTCACCCCAAAGTTGGATAAGCCATAGTTATTTCTTAGAATAGTATTTTGAACAATTCACACACTGTCATTTGATTCCTTTGAAACATCTTTGCTTTCAGATGGAACCCACGAGGCAGGTCGTGCGCCACACGACGGCCATTGGTGCCTCGGGATCACCGGCTGTGCTAGCTGAGATGATGACCTATCTAGGTTATCGCTGGCACCCTGAGTACACCGTCTACGAGGAGTACCAGGACTTTAACCAGGAGCAGTACCGTGCCATCGTCCACCTCTACTCGCGGGAGTATGACTCCACTACTGTGCTGCACACCGCTCATGGTGTTGGAGTGACCATAGATATGGTTGTCCACGATGCTGTCTATGCTGCTCTGACACGTCTTCGTGGAGAGTATCGGGAGTTGGACACCTCCCCTTTCAGGCACATTGCTATCGCATCTGATGTTGGTGCGGAGGGATACTATACTGCTGCCTACTCCACTGTCACCCGAGAGCCCTTCTACCATCAGAACCTGGTTCTGCATGCTGATGGGTTGGATCGAGCTAACCGAGCTCTTCGCCATGAGTTGTACACCACCCGTCAGCACCTTTACTGTGCTCTGACGCTGCTGCACCCCTTTGTCCGATCTAGGGAGCTGCCCCGTTCTGCGATCTACCCAGCCAGGACTGTGATGACCCAGGGTGTCGGTTGGCCAGATGTGGGAGGCCACTCTCCCGCACTTGGACATCTTCTGCCACCTGAGCATCAGGTTCTACACCAGAGTATTCGCGGACCCCAGGTTGCTGACGTGGAGTTCCCGATGCGACACTACCAGCTTTCAGGCTACACCTACCTCCACAGTACCTCTTGGGACTGATGTAGGCTTGCTTGTTAGTGTTACATGCATTCGCCGCAAGCCTGTGTGCCGCCTATGTTGTTTTAGTCTATGTACTGAACTCTATGCATGACCCCTTTTGTAAGTTATGCCGACTACTATGTAGTGGCTATCGTGCTCCTTTCATTATGCATGTTTCATCATGAATGATTCTTGTCTTTGCAAATTTCTCAACGCTGAACTACCCCTGTTATATATTAGCAGGATGGTTAGACCAGGTGGTCGTGGTAGTGGTGGAAATGCCCCACCACCACCTGAGTACATGGCTAGTATGATCCAACAGTTCGAACTGAACCGCCAATTCATGGAAAATATGATGGCTCAGTTTCCTCGTCCCAATATGGACTAGCAACCAACCCCAGTAACTCTGCCGGATTTCATGCGCCTCAATCAAACTGTGTACCGCAGCTCAACTCAGCCTCTGGATGCTGATGACTGGCTCCGTGACATCACCTATGAGATGGAGTCTGCCAATGTAGCCCCTGCCAGCTATGTCACCTTTGCTTCCTTCTTTCTGAAGGAACCCGCAGCTCAATGGTGGGACAGCCACAGGCGTACTCTGCCAGCTGGAACAATCATCACCTGCCCAGACTTCCAAGCAGCTTTCCGTGCCCGCTTCATTCCTCAAGGAGTCATGGACCGGAAGAAGCGTGAGTTCCGCAAGCTCATCCAAGGCAACAAAACTGTTGAAGCTTATCAGCGGGAGTTTCTGGACTTGTCTCGCTATGCTGAAGAGGACATTGCAACTGATGCACGCAGACAGGAGAAGTTCCGTGATGGCCTTCAAGCTGACATCAAGCTCGCACTTCTGGTGCATGACTTTGCTGATTTCGCCACCTTGGTGAACAAGGCCATCAATGTCGAAACTGGTCTGCAGGAATACCAGAGCTCCCACAGGCGCAACCGTGACACGGGCTCATCTTCGGGCCCGCCCTCACAGAAGCGTAAGATAGGGATCCCGAACAGCATGTACCGTCCAAATGCATCTGCCCCAAGGCAGACCTATGCTGCACGTCGTCTGCCTCCACCACCATCTAGGCAGTCAAGACTTCCAGCTCCACCATCCCAAGCTCCTGTTCCCACTCCCAATAATGGTCTGTGCTACAAGTGTGGACAACCAGGTCACCGTGCCAGGGACTGCAATCAGAATCAGAATCAACTTGCCCTTCCCACAGTTGGCCGTGGTAACAACCAGCCCCGCAACAACAATGCTAAGTCTTATGGTCGTGCTCATGCCAACCACGTTGACTTGAACGAAGCTCAAGACCAGCCTGCTACTGTGATGGGTACACTCCTCGTAAATTCAGTACCAGCATCCGTTTTATTTGATACAGGTGCATCACATTCATTCATGTCAGAAGATTTTGCATACAAGCACGACGTTAAATGTGAGGAGATGAACACCTCAGTATTGGTCAAAACCCCCGTGGGACAGTGTCAAACCTCCCTGGTTGGCATCGACGTCCCCGTGGAAATCGAAGGGCTGGAATTCTATGCCTCTCCCATTATCCTGAAGTCATCTAACATCGACCTCATTTTGGGGATGGATTGGTTGAAAGCGCATACTGCTTCAATCGTTTGCGCCACTAAGACCGTCCATCTGCTACACCCTTCAGATGAAATAGTTGCTTACCAAGCTCATCTGGTGCAAAATGCCGAGGCCAGGCTCTATGCATTGAATGCATTGAACGCCGCACCACTCGAGGGCATTGAAAACATTCCCGTCGTGCGTGAATTCCTCGACGTCTTTCCTGAAGAACTTCCAGGGATTCCCCCTGCTAGGGCTGTCGAATTCATCATCGACTTGAAACCAGGCACCACTCCTATAGCCAAGCGACCCTACAAGATGCCGCCGCATGAACTCCTTGAGCTTAAGGAGGAAATCGACAAATCTCTTCGCAAAGGATTCATTCGCCCAAGTTGCTCTCCTTGGGGAGCACCTTCTCTCTTTGTCAAGAAGAAGGATGGGACAAACCGATTAGTTCAAGACTACCGTCCTATAAACCAAGCTAACATTCAGAATAAATACCCTCTTCCTCGGATCAATGATCTATATGATCAACTGGCGGGTTCATCAGTGTTCTCTAAGCTCAACTTGAGGTTGGGTTACCACCAGATCCGTGTTCGCGAAGAGGATATCCCAAAGACCGCCTTCGTGACTCGACATGGTTCATACGAGTACACCGTCATGTCTTTCGGTTTAACCAATGCTCCAGCCACCTTCTCTCGTCTAATGAACTATATATTCATGGATTACCTCGACAAGTTCATCGTGGTTTATCTGGATGATATCCTGGTATTTTCCAAGAACGAAGAAGAACATGTTGAACATCTTCGTCTTGTGCTGGAAAAGCTACGAGAGCATCAACTATATGCCAAATTCTCCAAATGTGAATTCTGGTTACCCGAAGTAACCTATCTTGGGCATGTCATCTCTAAGGATGGTATTGCCGTCAACCCTGAACGAGTCCAGGCTATCCTTGATTGGACTCCTCCCAAGAACGTTAAGCAAGTCAGAAGTTTTCTCGGTCACGCCAGCTATTGCCGTCGATTCGTCGAGAACTTCTCCAAGATCGCCAGGCCTCTGACTAACCTGTTGCATAAGGGCGTTAAGTTCCAATGGACAGACAAATGTCAGGAAAGTTTCCAGGCACTCAAAGACAAGTTGACTTCTGCCCCAGTTCTAGCTCCACCTGATACTAAGAAGGACTTCATCATTTACTGCGACGCTTCCCGTCAAGGATTAGGCTGTGTCCTAATGCAAGACCGCAAAGTGATTGCTTATGCCTCTCGGCAATTGCGCCCTCACAAAGAGAACTACCCAGTTCACGACCTCGAACTTGCTTCTGTCATTCATGCGCTGAAGCAGTGGCGACATTACCGTCTCGGTAATCATTGCGAGATCTTCACTGACCACCAAAGTCTGAAGTATCTGTTTACTCAGCCAGACCTGAACCTCCGTCAGCAGAGATGGATGGAGCTTGTTGCAGACTTTGTCTTGGGTATTTCCTATACGCCAGGCAAGGCTAATGTAATCGTTGATGCCTTGAGCCGCAAGTCTTACTGCAACCACCTCCAGGTTCACAAAGTTCAGCCCTCGCTTGTTGAAGAATTCAGGAAGCTGAACCTCCATATTGTTCCTCCGGGTGCACTCGCTCCCCCTCCTAAGGAGTTTCGCAAGATGAACCTCCGTGTTGTTTCCCAGGGTTCCCTCAATACCCTGGCCATCGAACCAGATCTCTTGGACTCCATCAAGAGAATACAGGTATATGACTCTGAAGCCCACAAGATTGAGCGCTACCTCGCAGAAGGAAAGCCCTCATTCTTCACTATTGCTGAAGATGGCACTTTGTACTTCAAGGGCCGCCTAGTGGTGCCATGTGCAGAGAAAAACCTGGATATGACTCAGGAAGTTATGAAAGAAGCTCATGATACGCCTCTATGTATCCATCCTGGTAGTACAAAGATGTACCAAGACATCCGTCAAAGATTCTGGTGGTCTAATATGAAGCAAGACATTGCTCGTTATGTTGCTGAGTGTGACGTTTGCCGTCGTATCAAAGCAGAACATCAAAGGCCTGCTGGAACTCTGCAACCTATCTCTATTCCTGAATGGAAATGGGACCATGTTGAGATGGACTTCGTCACTGGATCTCCCAAATCACAGAAAGGTAATGATGCTATTCTTGTCGTCATTGACCGGCTTTCCAAAGTTGCACATTTCCTGGCGGTCAAAGAAACGATCACTGCTAGTCAGCTGGCAATGCTCTATATGTCCAGGATTGTTTCACTCCATGGTATTCCATTGGTTATCAGCTCAGACCGTGGCAGCTTATTCACTTCAAGATTCTGGGCAAGTTTCCAAGAAGATATGGGAACTCATCTGTCATTCAGTACTGCGTTTCATCCTCAGTCGCAAGGGCAAGTTGAACGCGTCAACCAAGTTCTCGAAGACATGCTTCGAGCTTGTGTTATTTCCTTCGACAAGAAATGGGAGGAATCTCTCCCGTATGCTGAGTTCTCTTATAATAATAGCTATCAAGCTAGTCTGAAGATGGCCCCCTTCGAAGTGTTATATGGACGAAAGTGCCGAACCCCTCTGAACTGGTCAGAAACTGGGGAACGTCCACTCTTCGGTCCGGATATTATCCAACATGCCGAAGAACAAGTCCGCATTATTCGTGAGAATCTCAGGACTGCTCAGTCACGTCAGAAGAGTCAGTATGACCGTCATCAGAAAGACATGGTCTATCAACCTGGCGAAAAGGCTTATCTTCGAGTCACACCAATGAAGGGTGCTCACCGCTTCGGAATCAAGGGCAAACTAGCTCCTCGATATATTGGCCCATTCACTATTCTTGAAAGGCATGGAAAAGTGGCATACCAACTGGAGCTTCCGCTGAACCTTTCTCAGGTTCACGATGTGTTCCATGTGTCACAGCTCCGCCGTTGCTTCAAGGACCCAATCCGAGCAGTGGATCATGAAGTGCTCGAATTGCAGCAGGACCTCTCCTATAAGGAGCATCCGATCCGCATTCTCGACCAAGCTGAACGCCGCACATGTCAGAAGGCGATCAAGTTCCTCAAAGTCCAGTGGTCGCACCATTCTGAAGATGAAGCCACCTGGGAACGCGAGGATCGCCTGCGTGATGAATACCCCGCACTGTTTCCTTCTACCTCCTAAATCTCGGGACGAGATTTCTTGTAGTGGAGGAGTTTTGTAACGCCCGGGTAACTAAGCTACAGTAATCCCACGCTAATGGTGCCACGTCACCATGGGTACTGTTGCTAATCTACCGTTAGGTCAAACCGTTTAAAAATTCAAATTCAAATTAATGTCAACGATAAAAGTTTTTCAAAATTTAAAACAAAATTGTTTGGGAGGTGCCTTATTTTGCATAAGTAAATATGGTGTAATAAACACATTTTTATAAAATGCCTAGATAATTTAAAATGATTTAAAATAGAAAAGAAAATAAATAAAAAGAAAAGAAAATACAAAAGAGAAAAGAAAAAAACCCTGGGACTTTTCGCCCAGCTGGCCATCCACGCGGACCCAAGCCGCCCGAATGGGCCGGCCCAGCCGGCCACTCCCCCCCACTCCTCCTTATCCACCCCTCAGCTCCGTCGCCCGCCGTTGCTCGCGGACGGCCGCAACCGGCCAACCCCGCGGCGCCCCGCTCGCGCGTCCCGCTCCGGCCGGCGCCCCATGGCCCCGTGCCTCGGCGCGCCTCGTCTCCGCCCTCTCCTCCCTC
>NC_057796.1:272098903-272114258 GCF_018294505.1 Triticum aestivum | reverse complement strand
CGCCGCCCTCCGCCGCCTCCCTTGGCCGGCGTCGTGGGCGCCGGCGGCCTCGCCACGCCCGTGGCTGGCGCCCCCCTTCCTGTCGATTTGGGCGCTAGCCCAGTCGGGCGCCAACGCCCGATGCCCGGGTCCGCCCAGCGCCCGCGCGCCCGCTTACCCGTGCGCCCGTTAGGCCCTTGGGGCCTATGACACATGGGCCCCGCCCGGAGAATGTTTTAATAAAATAAATAAATAAGATAATTAATTAACTTAATTAATCCTATTAATATTAACTAATTAAGATTAATTAACCTAATTAACTACTGTTAATTAGCTAACAGCCCCTGACAGGTGGGACCCACCTGTCAGGTTGACCAGGTCAACGGTCAATGTTGACTGCTGACGTCATGCTGATGCATTAATTAAATTTCAAATTAAATTAATTTATTAAATTCTAAAAATGGTTTAATCTTTGAAAATTCATATAAAATAATGCGTAACTCGGATGAAAATACTTTCTACATGAAAGTTGCTCAGAACGACGAGACGAATCCGGATACGCAACCCGTTAGTTCACCACACGTCCCTAGCATAGTGAACCTACAGCATTTCACCTCCGGTCCATCTATCCGAAAACGCGAAACATCGGGAATACTTTCCCGGATGTTCCCCCCTTCGCCGGTACCACCTACTGCCGCGTTAGGGCACACCTAGCACCGCTCATTGTCATGTCACGCATCGTCATGCTTATGTTTGCATTGTATTTACTGTTTCTCCCCCCTCTTCTCTCCGGTAGACTACGAGACCGATGCCGCTGCTGCCCAGTTCGACTACGGAGTTGACGACCCCTCCTACTTGCTAGAGCAACCAGGCAAGCCCCCCCCTGATCACCAGATATCGCCTATTCTTCTCTATACTGCTTGCATTAGAGTAGTGTAGCATGTTACTGCTTTCCGTTAATCCTATCCTGATGCATAGCCTGTCCTTGCTACTACTGTTGTTATCTTTACCTGCAATCCTACATGCTTAGTATAGGATGCTAGTTTCCATCAGTGGCCCTACACTCTTGTCTGTCTGCTGTGCTATACTATCGGGCCGTGATCACTTGGGCGGTGACCACGGGTATACATGACACCTGTGGTGACTAAAGTCGGGTCGGCTCGTAGGAGTACTCGGAAGTGGATCTTGTGGCGGAGCGACAGGGTAGGTTGAGACCACCTAGGCGAGAGGTGGGCCTGGCCCTGGGCGGCGTCCGCGGTTACTTCAAAATAACACGCTTAACGAGTTCTTGGTATTTGATCTGAGTCTGGCCATTTGGTCTATACGCACTAACCAGCTACGCGGGAATAGTTATGGGCACTCGACGTCGTGGTATCAGCCGAAGCTCTTTTTGACGTCAGCGACTAAGTGGCGCGTGCCGCATTGGACCGTAAGCTCGCGCTTGTATTAAGGGGGCTAGGTCTGCTTCCGGCCGCGTACGCAACATGAAGGTGTGCAATGGGCGATGGGCCCAGACCCCTGCGCGCATAGAGTTTAGACCGGCGTGCTGACCTCTGTGTTGAGCCTAGGTGGGGCTGCGACGTGTTGATCTTCCGAGGCCGGGCATGACCCAGAAAAGTGTGTCCGGCCAAATGGGATCGAGCGTGTTGGGTTATGTGGTGCACCCCTGCAGGGAAGTTTATCTATTCGAATAGCCGTGTCCCTCGGTAAAAGGACGACCCGGAGTTGTACCTTGACCTTATGACAACTAGAACCGGATAATTAATAAAATACACCCTTCCAAGTGCCAGATATAACCCGGTGATCGCTCTCTAACAGGGCGACGAGGAGGGGATCACCGGGTAGGATTATGCTATGCGATGCTACTTGGAGGACTTCAATCTACTCTCTTCTACATGCTGCAAGATGGAGATGGCCAGAAGCGTAGTCTTCGACAGGACTAGCTATCCCCCTCTTATTCTGGCATTCTGCAGTTCAGTCCACTGATATGGCCCTTCACACATATACCCATGCATATGTAGTGTAGTTCCTTGCTTGCAAGTACTTTGGATGAGTACTCACGGTTGTCTCTCTCCCTCTTTTCCCCTTTCCTTTCTACCTGGTTGTCGCAACCAGATGCTGGAGTCTAGGAGCCAGATGCTTGTGTTGTGATATCTTCCCGTGAGTCCCTGATCTTGATCGTACACATTTGCGTCCATGATTAGTGTACGGTCAAATCGGGGGCGTCACACAGGCACCACTGAAGTTGTCTCTCCAAGATCTTCTTCGGCCCCGCCTCGCACCGGCCGTCACGTCCAGCGCTTCGGTCGGCTTTGCGTGGACTTCTAGGAGCTCCGCAAGAGGAAAGGATCTCCAAGCGGCAATAGCATCTTCGGGCCGTTGAAGCGGCGAAAGTACTTTGCTATCAACGAGTAAGTACTGCACCTTGTGATTTCTTCATTGCTGCTTTCCTTCCTGATGCTAGCTCTTCAGGACCCCTTCTGCCAGGGCCATTGGGCCCCTCGTGAAGCAATCCTCGCCTTCCTCGGCAGCCCTGCTGGCCTTGTGCACCCCGAGCCTGCATGCCGCGCCCGGAACTGGGTCGGCAAGGGGGGTGCGCTCGCCTTCATGGAGCCTTGAATCTGTGGCTTCGCTGCCCTTCCTGCACGGTCTGGCTTGGAGCCTGGCAGGCGTTCCCCGATCTCCTCCTCTGGTGATGGACAGCAACCGGTTGACTTCGTCCTTTGGCTCCTCCTCAAGCATCAGGCCGCATCCGGCCGGAGCTTCTCGCAAGGTCGGGCCGGTGCCCGGTGCGACACCAGCCCCCAGTCCCCTGCCGAGAGGCGGTGCGCCACATGATGTCCCGCCTGCTGCCCCCGAGTTGGAGAACGAGGTGGGCCGTGCTTTCGAGTCTGAGCGCGGGCGAAGCGTCATTCGCCATGAGCTCTTCCAAGAGGCGATGGGCGCGATGAGACGACTCGGTGAAGAACTTGCGGACATCGACTCGCACCTTGAGGCTGAAGGTCTGCGGCTGGTGGAGGAACGGCGTAAGCTGAGGGTGGCCATCAACCTTGGCTGCTATCAGTGTGATCTTGACAATGCGAAGGCCGAGGCGTCCCTCAAGGTTTCCCGCAAAGCTTGTTATCGAGCCTTGGAGGAGGCTCGCGAGGCTGACCGCCATCGCGAGGCTGGAGAGAAATGCGCGTGGGAGCTCCAGGCCTGGAGTGCGCCCCTCGAGCAGTAGGTGGATGCGCGCAGAGCCGCCCTTGCGTCGCTGAGGGGGACGCCCGCTGAGGAAGAGGAGGTCCGGAGGCGTGAGGAAGCTCTGGCTGTGGAAGCCGTGGAGCGCAGCCTTGAGCTCGAACAACTGGAGGGACGGAGCGTCAAGTTGTTCAGGCTGAAGACGCCGTCGGGGCTCGCGAGGCCAGGGTCGAGGAGGAAATCGACCGCCGGGTGGCCGAGGTTCATGCAGACCTGGAGGGTAGGTATGACTTGAAGTTGAAGCTCGCAAGTACGGAGGATGCGGGCAGGGGCGCTGCCCTCAGGCCCAGGTTGGACGAGGCGAAGAGGCGTGGGGAGGCCACGGCTGCCGCCCTGGTCACGGCGCAAACGGGTTGATGACGCCGAGGCCGTCGCGTGGCAAAACAGGGAGGAAGTGCTTTAACGACGGACGCTGGAGCGCGAGCACGCCCCCATGCTTCAGGACCTCCAGAACAGGGCTAATACTGCCCTGGGCCACATCTGCGACGAGAATGCACCCCCCCACTCGAATGACTACGCCAGCCACCTGGCCTTCTTCACCGACGTGGTGACGCACCTGGAAACCCGGTCTGACAGGGCTCGCCGGCTCATGGAGGAGAGAATTCGGGGCCTGCTCCGGCGCGCGTTCTCCCGTGTCTTCAGCCACCTCAGGAACACCTTCCCTGACTTCGACTTCGACGCTGCCATTGCCCCGGTACCGCAGGCCGTCCGGGGCGACCTGGCGCGATGGGTGGAAGACAATGTGGACGTGTTGGTCAGAGTCTTCACTTCAGAGGACGACGCGGTGGTAGTCGCTGCCGACGGAGGCGACGTGGTTGACGATGGGGACGCCAGCGCTGGTGATGGTGGCGACAGCGCCGACGACGACGTCAGCGACGCGAGCGGCGCGTCCGAAGATGACGTGGGGGACGCGGCGAGCGACATATCTGGCTAATTCCCCGTCCCTTTACCGCTTCACCCTGTATGCAAAAACTTGGGCGTGGCCCCTAAAGATTGTGAGAGCATTTTGGGAGGGGGAGCCCCTCATGTAAATGAATCATGATTTTTATTTCTCTGTGTTGAATCAAGGGTGCATTTTGGCCTGCCATGAGTTTGATGGCAAGTCTTGCCGCTGCGGTTTACCTTAGCTGGGGCAGACCCTGAATCGTGTTGCGAGGTCGAGTGCTGCCGCGGGGCTCCTGTAGGGTCTGCTGACCCGCCCGAGAGGGCCTCGTGAGGTTCCTGCGCCGATCGGCGCGCGCGGCGCGTTCGCTAGGCCCAGCCCCGTTCGCGAGGGGCCCGCGAGGGGGAGGCGGCAAGCGTGAGCTTGAGAACAAGGCAAGAACCAGACGGCAAGAAAACGCTTTGAACGAGAAAATGCACCCCCCGCACGCATCGACAAAAGCTTGACATCAACTTAAATCCAAATCCAGAAAGCAAGGCTATGGAAGAAAAGATCCAAAGCAAATGGCCGCGTCCGGCGCCTAGTCTAGTCTTCGGGTCTTCAAGTCTTCTCACTAGCGCGGAGCTAAGTGCTGCCACTAGGCGTGGGAGGGAGCCCCAGGGCCTGAGGCTGGCACCCGTGAGACTCCGGGGCGTGTATAGCCCCACTCATTATTACGTGAGAGTGTCACGGGCGGCGAGCTTCACAGGCATTGGGCCTTCTTCACAGGAACTGGCCTTGCTTCATATCGCCAGACGAGGGCCCCACCTTGCGCCTCCCTTGACCACCTTTGACCCGACCGGCAACCTGGACGACACAAAGGGGGGAAAGGGGACGCCAGCGGTGCCCCCGGCGACCACGGGTCCTCTGCCGAGGGAAGGCTCGCCGGCACCTCCCCGGCAGAGGGCCTACCTCCGGGCGTTGCCTGGCTTCGCGTGACATGGGGAGGGGCCTCGTTCCTGGCTCCCTCCTCATGGCCCCCAGCGTGATCCCCCCGGCGGAAGGGATGCTGCTGCGCCGGGGTCGCCGACTGATGCCGTGACCTGATTCACTTGCAGCCCATGGTTAGCGTAAGCCTGCTCCTGAGAAATTAGTGGTACCCTGTAGTCGTTGTCGCCGGCGCGATCGTTGCGGTTCTCCGTTGGTTCCGGGAAGGCTTCAACTTCCAGCGTCCCTTCTTCCCACTCTTCCCCGAGGAACGAGCTAGGGTCGTCCTCCGGCGCGTACTCCTGGTCCATCATGCGGGGCACGTAGGCTTTTGGGACTGTCACCCCGAACACCTCGCCGTAGTGCCCCACACTCCATGTCGCCCCGCCCTCCGCGGCGTCCTGAGGATGGTAGCGTGGCATCCCACTGGAACCATGAGGGGCGACGCTTGTACTCATGCTCGTCGCGGGCGGCATGGGGGCGGCGGAGCCCCCGGCGCCGCCAGCCGTGCTGGCATAGACGAAGCCCCCAGGCGCACCCGATGGCGCGTGGTTGCGGCGAGGCCCGCCGTGAGACCGCGGAGTGGCTTGAGAAGGAAGCTGATAGCAGAACGGCGACGCTCCCGATGCCGCTGCATCCAGCAGCTTAGCAACGCGCTCCAGCAGTGCATCCCGGCCGCTCTCCATCAGCCGGCACCGCAGCAGCTCTCGCGCCACCGTGAGCACTGCCCGCATGTTTGCCTACTCCCACCGTGAATGCGACGTTGTTGCTGCGGCGTGGCTTGTTGCCCTTGCAGCGGCTCGTACTTACCGTGGTGTGAGGGTGGACGACGCCTGGCCGCGCCGCCCGCGCCCTGCAGCGTTGGGCGGCGGTAGCGGTGCCTGGGGCGCGGGGTCGAGGTCTTCATGGGCAGGTGTCACCGCTCGGGCCGGCCAAGCTGCCCAGCAGTCGGAATCAGCCCTCGGGTTGCCGGACATCGTGGCCACGGAGCGTCGGCAAGTCGATTGGCGGAGAAGAAGCTCTGGTGCACCCCTACCTGGCGCGCCAAATTTCAGATGTGGGGTTCCGGCAAAACCCTTAAGGTTTGAACTCTGGGATGCATGCGAAGTTCATTCCCTCCTACCGATCTACGCCCTAGCTCACTAAGATCTCGCAGACGAACTCGACGAACTCGCAACACTGAAAGACACGGGATTTATACTGGTTCAGGCCACCATTGTGGTGTAATACCTGAAGGAAATATGCCCTAGAGGCAATAATAAAGTTATTATTTATTTCCTTATATCATGATAAATGTTTATTATTCATGCTAGAATTGTATTAACCGGAAACTAAGTACATGTGTGAATACATAGGCAAACATAGTGTCACTAGTATGCCTCTACTTGACTAGCTCGTTAATCAAAGATGGTTGAGTTTCCTAGCCATGGACATGAGTTGTCATTTGATTAACGGGATCACATCATTAGTAGAATGATGTGCTTGACTTGACCCATTCCGTTAGCTTAGCACTTGATCGTTTAGTATGTTGCTATTACTTTCTTCATGACTTATACATGTTCCTATGACTATGAGATTATGCAACTCCCGTTTACCGGAGGAACACTTTGTGTGCTACCAAATGTCACAACGTAACTGGGTGATTATAAAGGTGCTCTACAGGTGTCTCAAAAGGTACTTGTTGGGTTGGCGTATTTCGAGATTAGGATTTGTCACTCCAGTTGTCGGAGAGGTATCTCTGGGCCCACTCGGTAATGCACATCACTATAAGCCTTGCAAGCATTGTAACTACTGAGTTAGTTGCGGGATGATGTATTACGGAACGAGTAAAGAGACTTGCCGGTAACAAGATTGAACTAGGTATTGAGATACCGACGATCGAATCTCGGGCAAGTAACATACCGATGACAAAGGGAACAACGTATGTTGTTATGCGGTTTGACCGATAACGATCTTCGTAGAATATGTAGGAGCCAACATGAGCATCCAGGTTCCGCTATTGGTTATTGACCGGAGACATGTCTCGGTCATGTCTACATAGTTCTCGAACCTGTAGGGTCCGCACGCTTAAAGTTTCGGTGACGATTGTATTATGAGTTTTTGTGTTTTGATGTACCGAAGGTAGTTTGGAGTCCCGAATGAGATCGGGGACATGACGAGGAGTCTCGAAATGGTCTAGACGTAAAGATTGATATATTGGACGACTATATTCAGACATCGGAAAGGTTTCGAGTGATTCAGGTATTTTCGGAGTACCGGGGAGTTACGGGAATTCACCGGGAGAAGTATTGGGCCCCCCTCTGGTCCGAATTGGACAAGGAGTGCAGCCCCCTTTTCCTTCTCCCTCTCCCCCTCTTTCCTTCTCTCCTACTCCAGAAAGGAAAGGGGAATCCTACTAGGACTTGGGAGTCCTAGTAGGACTCCCCACACTTGGCGCGCCCCCTCTAGGGCCGGCCTCTCCCTCCCTCCTTTTTATACGGGGGCAGGGGGCACCTCTAGACACAACAATTGATCTCTTGATCTCTTAGCCGTGTGTGGTGCCCCCCTCCACCATAATCCACCTCGATCATATCGTAGCAGTGCTTAGGTGAAGCCCCGCGTCGGTAGCATCATCATCACCGTCATCACGCCGTCGTGCTGACGGAACTCTCCCTCGAAGCTCTGCTGGATCGGAGTTCGTGGGACGTCATCGAGCTGAACATGTGCTGAACTCGGAGGTGCCGTGCGTTCGGTACTTGGATCGGTCAGATCGTGAAGACATACGACTACATCAACCGCGTTGTGCTAACGCTGCCGCTTTCAGTCTACGAGGGTACGTGGACACACTCTCCCCTCTTGTTGCTATGCATCACCATGATCCTGTGTGTGCGTAGGAAATTTTTGAAATTACTACGTTCCCCAACAGTGGCATCCGATCCTGGTTTTATGCGTAGATATTATATGCACGAGTAGAACACAAGTGAGTTGTTGGCGATACAAGTCATACTGCTTACCAGCATGTCATACTTTGGTTCGGCAGTATTGTTGGATGAAGCGGCCCGGACCGACATTACGCGTACGCTTATGCGAGACTGGTTCTACCGACGTGCTTTGCACACAGGTGGCTGGCGGGTGTCAGTTTCTCCAACTTTAGTTGAACCAAGTGTGGCTACGCCCGGTCCTTGAGAAGGTTAAAATAGCACTAACTTGATGAACTATCGTTGTGGTTTTGATGCGTAGGTAAGAACGGTTCTTGCTCAGCCCGTAGCAGCCACGTAAAACGTGCAACAACAAAGTAGAGGACGTCTAACTTGTTTTTGCAGGGCATGTTGTGATGTGATATCGTCAAGACGTGATGAGATATAAGTTGTTGTATGAGATGATCATGTTTTGTTGAAGTTATCGGCAACTCGCGGAAGCCTTATGGTTGTCTCTTTATTGCATAAGATGCAAGTGCAAATAATTGCTTTACTTTATCGCTATGCGATAGCAATAGTTGCAAGAGCAATAGTTGGTGAGACGATCATGTGACGACACATTGATAGAGATCAAGATGATGGAGACCATGGTGTCATGCCGGTAACAATAGAGATCATGACGGTACTTTGGAGATGGAGATCAAAGGCGCAAGATGATCATGGCCATATCATGTCACATATTTTGATTGCATGTGATGTTTATCTTTTATGCATCTTATTTTGCTTAGATCGACGGTAGCATTATAAGATGATCTCTCACTAAATTTCAAGGTATAAGTGTTCTACCTGAGTATGCACCATTGCGAAAGTTCTTCATGCTAAGACACCACGTGATGATCGGGTGTGATAGGCTCTACGTTCAAATACAACGGGTGCAAAACAGTTGCACACGCGGAATACTCAGGTTAAACTTGACGAGCCTAGCATATGCAGATATGGCCTCGGAACACTGAGACCGAAAGGTCGAGCGTGAATCATATAGTAGATATGATCAACATAGTGATGTTCACCATTGAAACTACTCCATCTCACGTGATGATCGGACATGGTTTAGTTGATATGGACCACGTGATCACTTAGATGATTAGAGGGATGTCTATCTAAGTGGGAGTTCTTAAGTAATATGATTAATCGAACTTTAATTTATCATGAACTTAGTCCTGGTAGTATTAGCATGTCTATGTTGTAGATCAATAGCTCACGCTTAGCTCCCTTGTTTATATTTTGATATGTTCCTAGAGAAAACTAAGTTGAAAAATGTTAGTAGCAATGATGTGGACTTGGTCCGTGATCTGAGGATTAACCTCATTGCTGCACAGAAGTATTATGTCCTTGATGCACCGCTAGGTAAAAGAACTATTGCAGGAGCAAATGCAGACGTTATGAATGTTTGGCAAAACTCGGTATGATGACTACTTGATAGTTTAAGTGCACCATGTTTTACGGCTTAGAACCGGGACTTCAAAAATGTTTTGAACGCCATGGAGCATATAAGATGTTCCAAGAGTTAAAATTGGTGTTTCATACTCATGCCCGTGTCGAGAGGTATGAGACCTCTGACAGTACTTTGCCTACAAGATGGAGGAGAATAGCTCAACCAGTGAGCATGTGCTCAGATTGTCTGGGTACTACAATTGCTTGAATCAAGTGGGAGTTAATCTTCTAGATAAGATAGTAATTGACAGAATTCTCTAGTCACTATCACCAAGTTACTAGAACTTCGTGATGAACTATAATATGCAAGGGATGACGAAAGTAACTCCCGAGCTCTTCGCGATGCTGAAATCGACGAAGGTAGAAATCAAGAAAGAGCATCAAGTTTTGATGGTTAACAAGACCACTAGTTTCAAGTAAAGGGACAAAGGGAAAAAAAGGGAACTTCAAGAAGAATGGCAAGGAAGTTGCTGCTCAAGTGAAAAAGCCCAAGTCTGGACCTAAGCCTGAAACTGAGTGCTTCAACTGCAAAAGGACTGGTCACTGGAAGCGGTACTGCCCCAAGTATTTGGTGGATAAGAAGGATGGCAAAGTGAACAAAGCTATATTTGATATACATGTTATTGATGTGTACTTTACTAGTGTTTATAGCAACCCCCCGGTATTTGATACTGGTTCAGCTGCTAAGAGTAGTAACTCGAAACGGGAGTTGCAGAATGAACAGAGACTAGTTAAGGGTGAAGTGACGATGTGTAATGGAAGTGGTTCCAAGATTGATATGATCATCATCGCACACTCCCTATACTTTCGGGATTAGTGTTGAACCTAAAAATAAATGTTATTTAGTGTTTGCGTTGAGCATGAATATGATTGGATCATGTTTATTGCAATACGGTTATTCATGTAAGCTAGAGAATAATTGTTGTTATATTACATGAATAAAACCTTCTATGCTCATACACCCAATGAAAATTGTTTGTTGGATCTCGATCGTGGTGATACGCATTTTCATAATATTGAAGCCAAAAGATGCAAAGTTAATAATGATAATGCAACTTATTTGTGGCACTGCTGTTTAGGTCATATTGGTGTAAAGCGCATGAAGAAACTCCATGCTGATGGGATTTTGGAATCACTTGATTATGAATCACTTGATGCTTGCGAACCATGCCTCATGGGTAAGATGACTAGAACGCCATTCTTCGGAACAATGGAGCAAGCTACTAACTTATTGGTAATAATACATATTGATGTATGCAGTCCAATGAGTGTTAAGGCTCGCGGCAAGTATCGTTATTTTCTGACCTTCACAGATGATTTGAGCAGATATGGGTATATGTGCTTGATGAAACACAAGTCTGAAACATTTGAAAAGTTCATATAATTTCAGAGTGAAGTAGAAAATCATCGTAACAAGAAAATAAAGTTTCTACGATCTGATCGTGGGGGAGAATATTTGAGTTACGAGTTTGGTCCTCATTTGAAACAATGCGGAATAGTTTCGCAACTCACACCACCTGGAACACCACAGCGTAATGCTGTGTCCGAACATTGTAACCGTACTTTATTAGATATGGTGCAATCTATGATGTCTCTTACCGATTTACCACTATCATTTTGGGGTTATGCATTAGAGACAGCTGCATTCATGTTAAATAGGGCACCATCTAAATCCGTTGAGACGACACCTTATGAACTTTGGTTTGGCAAGAAACCAAACATTGTCGTTTCTTAAAATTTGGGGTTGCGATGCTTATGTGAAAAAGTTTCATCCTGATAAGCTCAAACCCAAATCGAAGAAATGTGTCTTCATAGGATACCCAAAGGAGATAGTTGGGTACACCTTCTATCACAGATCCAAAGGGAAGATATTCGTTGCTTATAATGGATCCTTTCTAGAGAAGTAGTTTCTCGCGAAAGAAGTGAGTGGGAGGAAAGTAGAACTTGATGAGGTAACTGTACCTGCTCCCTTATTGGAAAGTAGTTCATCACAGAAATTTGTTCCTGTGACTCCTACACCAATTAGTGAGGAAGCTAATGATGATGATCATGTGACTTCAGATCAAGTTACTACCGAACCACGTAGGTCAACCAGAGTGAGATCCGCACTAGAGTGGTACGGTAATCCTGTTCTGGAGGTCATGTAACTTGACCATGATGAACCTATGAACTATGAGGAAGCAATGATGAGCCCAGATTCCGCGAAATGGCTTGAGGCCATGAAATCTGAGATGGGATCCATGTATGAGAACAAAGTGTGGACTTTGGTTGACTTGCCCAATGATCGGCAAGCCATAGAAAATAAATGGATCTTCAAGAGGAAGACGGACGCTAATAGTAGTGTTACTATCTACAAAACTAGAATTGTCGCAAAAGGTTTTCGACAAGTTCAAGGTGTTGACTACGATGAGAGTTTCTCACTCGTATCTATGCTTAAGTGTAACGCCCACGATGCGGCTATATCTCCCACGTGTCGAGGCACGACTTAGAGGCATAACCGCATAGTGGTTTTGTCGCAAGAAGGGTCATCTTCACACAATCCCATGTAATGAACAAGAATGGGATAAAGAGTTGGCTTACAATCGCCACTTCACACAGTACATGAATGTAGTCATACATCATCCAAAATACAATCATATAGACCGACTACGGTCAAAATCCAGATGAAAATAAGACAACCCCAAATGCTAGATCCCCGATCGTCCCAACTGGGCTCCACTACTGATCATTAGGAAAAGACACATAGTAACGACCACGTTCCTCGTCGAACTCCCACTTGAGATCGACGCCATCATCTGCACTGGCATCGTCGGCACCTGCAACTGTTTTGGTAGAATCTGTGAGTCACGAGGACTCAGCAATCTCACACCCGCGAGATCAAGACTATTTAAGCTTGTAGGAAAGGAAGGTGTAATAAGGTGGAGCTGCAGCGGCAAAAGCATATATGGTGGCTAACTTGCGCAAATGAGAGCGAGAAGAGAAGCAACGGAACGGTCGTCAACTAGCAATGACCAAGAAGTGATCCTGAACTCCTACTTACGTCATACATAACTCAGACCGTGTTCACTTCCCGGACTCCGCCGAGAAGAGACCATCACGGCTACACACGCAGTTGATGTATTTTAATTGGGGTCAAGTGACAAGTTATCTACAACCGGACATTAACAAATTCCCATCTGCCTCATAACCGCGGGCACGGCTTTCGAAAGATAATACCCTGCAGGGGTGTCCCAACTTAGCCCATCATAAGCTCTCACGGTCAACGAAGGATAAACCTTCTCCCGGAAAGACCCGATCAGTCTCGGAATCCCGGTTTACAAGACATTTCGACAATGGTAAAACAAGACCAGCAAAGCCACCCGAATGTGCCGACAAATCCCGATAGGAGCTGCACATATCTCGTTCTCAGGGCACACCGGATGAGACATCCTACGAGTAAAACCAGACCTCGAGTTTCCAAGAGGGGGCCCCGCAGTCTACTCAGTTCGGACCAACGCTCGAAGGAGCACTGGCTCGTTGGGGGTTAAAATAAGATGACCCTCGGGCTCGCGAAAACCCGGGGGAAAAGGCTTAGGTGGAAAATGGTAAAACCAAGGTTGGGCCTTGCTGGAGGAGTTTTATTCAAGGCGAACTGTCAAGGGGGTCCCATAAATCACCCGACCGCGTAAGGAACGCAAACTCAAGGAACATAATCCCGGTATATCAGTAACTAGGGCGGCAAGAGTGGAACAAAACACCAGGCATAAGGCCGAGCCTTCCACCCTTACCAAGTATATACAGATGCATTAATTAAATAAGAGATATTGTGATATCCCAACATATCCATGTTCCGACATGGAACAAACTTCAACTTCACCTGCAACTAGCAACGATGAACAAACTTCAACTTCACCTGCAACTAGCGACACTATAAGGGGGGCTGAGCAAAAGCTGTAACTTAGCCAAACAACGGTTTGTTAGGAAATGATGGTTAGGGGATGACATGGCAATATGGGAGACATGATATAGCAAGTGATAGGTAGCGGAGCATGGCAATAGAGCGAACAACTAGCAAAGCAAAGATAGAAGTGATTTCGAGGGGTGGTCATCTTGACTGCAAGGTTCTCAGAGTTGTCGAAAGCTTGATCCTCGTAAGAGTACTCAACAGGTTCCTCGTTCACGAACTCGTCTCCCGGCTCTACCCAAGACAAGAACACAAACAAACGGAACCACAATCAAAAACGAGAAATGCACAAGCAACATGATGCAAAACATGTATGATATGCGAGATATGATATGCGATGCGTATGCATGCTCCGGAAGGAAAATGATGAACAAGGCAGTAACTTGGCAAACCAAGCATGCCACTGGAAAGATGAGATGATTTCGGTCGAAATCGATATAAAGATCACCGGAAACGGATGCACGGTTTGCAAATGGCAAGCAAAACAAGAATGACACGAATCTTCGATTAACAGCATGATAGCACTTAAAATGCAACAAGTAACAATGCTACAGAACTCCAAAATAGCAAAAAAGCACATGAAAGTAATCTACAGGAGATGCTGGACAAAAGATGAACACTGAGCTACGGCTAGATCACAATGTATCAAGCTCAAACAAGCATGGCAAAAGTGCAAAAGACAACAGGTTCACAGACAGTGAAAAACTGGACATGGCAGAAAACAGCATCAGGTAGCAATGTTCAGAGCATGACAACAACATGCTACAGGAACTTAACAGAGCAAAGCAACGCATGGCAGTGTTCTACTAACGGCACATGACAAAAGACCCTTACTGAGCATAAGCCAAAAAGGACCAGAAGATATGATGGCAAGCATGTGAACATAGCAAGTTTCGTTATCAGGTTTCAGACTTGGCAGAAAACAGAGCATGGCAGAAATAATAATATGTAGGCCACTTTGTGAGCTTGATGCACTCACTACAGAGCAACGCACTACAAAACAAGCACACCTACAGCAAGATGGCATGTTTATGAAGCTATCCATGGCAAGAAAAAATCATAGCATGTATGGAGCAACTACAATAAGCTTGGCAAAATTGCATATTATGTTAAGAATCTGCCAGAAATATTTTATAGCAAAAATAGAGCAAGATTGAGTAATGCTATGCACTCCATAATTTCAAACAAGGGCAGGAGTAGATCAATTACAACAATAGCTACAAAACATCCTTACTGAACATCTCCAAATTATGCATGGATCTCTCTGTAGCATCAAGTTTACAAGGCAACAAAATAACAGCAGACAAAGACTTAGAGAAATCACCAAGTCCCTGAAATCAGAAATATTACGGGGCCTACTTTGCATGCTTGTGCTAGTCACCACAGAGACCACAAAAATACATGGACTACACCACTAGAAATATGGCATGGAATAATTCAAAAAACATGTAGAGCTCACGCTCATAAGATGCACAGATTAAATGATACAAAAATGACAAATCTCCAAATTCTGCTAAAAACCAGAGAATAACAGCAACTAGCCCTCTTCCAACAGAGATT
This sequence comes from Triticum aestivum, assembly GCF_018294505.1. Lineage (NCBI taxonomy): Eukaryota > Viridiplantae > Streptophyta > Magnoliopsida > Poales > Poaceae > Triticum > Triticum aestivum. Next base: position 272,099,296 of record NC_057796.1, on the reverse strand, counting down.
TGGGCATCAAGATGACCTCTAATGAACATGGTGCAATTGAACAAAATGACGACCATCGCGAGACGAACAATTTGACATATTACACGCGCGAATCGGAGTTACATGCAAAGAGTTCTGCAACGATAAACCTGAGCACTTGCTGAGAAAACTTGAGGACTTAGCAGATTTTTTAGGGTTCGGGGGAAAGTCAACGCTCACGATGTTGGATCCAGATCGGCGAGAGGAGGTCGGCTCGACGGGGCTCCGGCCCGGCGCTGGAGGCTGCCGCCGGCGGGGAAGTGCGGCGAGGGGAAGGAGGGGACTGGAGACCGCGAACGACGGCGGGGAAGTGCGCCGGCGACGGGGCGGCGCCTGCGACGAAGAACGGCGGCGGGGCAAGCTCGGCGACGGCCG
>NC_057796.1:272075524-272098286 GCF_018294505.1 Triticum aestivum | reverse complement strand
GCCCGATTCGCTGGACGCGGCGGTGGGGATGTCCGGCGGGCGCCGGACACGTCCGGTGGCGGCGGGGAAAATTAGGGTTACGGGAGACTGCGAATGTTTTCGGGAGGGCTCACATATTTATAGGTAGAGGGAGTTAGGAGGCTCCAAATGAGGTGCGGTTTTCGCCCACACGATCATGATCGAACGACCTAGAGCATGGAAGAGAGTTTGGTGGGTTTTGGGCTGGTTTTGAGGGCGGCTTTTGCTGGACACTCAAATGGACTTTGCGGATGCCCGGTTAACCGTTGGAGTACCAAACGACCTCCAAATGGAACGAAACTTGACCGGTGGTCTCCGGGTGGTGTAATAAGGCCACTTGACAAGCCTCGGTCCATTCCGAGGAAGTTTGACACCCGCACACGAAAGAAAACAAGAGGGATGCACTGGAGGAGATAGGAGCGCCGGATTGGAAAACGGACAACGGGGAAAATGCTCGGATGCATGAGACGAGCACGTATGCAAATGCAATGCAGATGATGACATGATATGAAATGCATGACATGAACAAAATGCAAAACAAAAGACAAAACCCGACCACGGAGGGAATATCATAACACATTGCCCGAAATGGCAAGAGTCGGAGTTACAAATATGGCAAGTTACATCCGGGTTGTTACAACACTCCACCACTACGAGAGGATCTCGTCCCGAGATCTAGGACTGAAAGAACTCCGGATATTCAGAACGGAGATGGTCCTCGCGTTCCCAGGTGGCTTCCCGGTCGGAATGGTGCGACCACTTCACTTTCAGGAATTTGATTGACTTGTTGCGAGTCTTGCGCTCAGTTTCTTCAAGAATAGCAACGGGGTGCTCATGATAAGACAAATCTTCTTGAAGGTCAATCTCTTCGAAGTTGATAGTGCGCTCAGGCATCTTGAAGCACTTGCGGAGCTGTGACACGTGGAACACATCGTGCACGTTCGCGAAGTTGGAAGGAAGTTCAAGTTGATAGGCGAGGTCGCCTCTTTTGCCAACGATCTTGAAAGGACCCACGTATCTAGGGGCAAGCTTCCCTTTGATACCGAAGCGACGAGTGCCTTTCATTGGAGAGACGCGGAGGTAGACATGGTCTCCGATCTCGAAAGCCAAATCACGATGCTTACTATCATAGTAACTCTTCTGACGCGATTGCGCGGCTTTGAGATTATCACGGATGACTTTACACATTTCTTCAGCTTCAGTGATTAAGTCATTGCCAAGAAGTTGGCGTTCACCAGTCTCTGACCAATTGAGAGGAGTACGGTACTTTCTGCCATAGAGAATCTCGAATGGGGCCTTGCCCGAACTTGCTTGGAAGCTGTTGTTGTAGGAGAATTCAGCATAAGGAAGACAATCTTCCCATTTCATGCCAAAGGAAATGACACAAGCCCTGAGCATATCTTCAAGAATTTGATTGACTCGCTCGACTTGGCCGCTAGTTTGAGGATGGAAAGCTATGCTGAAGCGAATGTTTGTGCCCATGGCCTTCTGGAAGGAGTCCCAGAACTTAGAGGTGAAGATGCTTCCACGGTCTGAAGAAATCAATTGTGGAATGCCGTGCAAGGAGACAATTCTGGAGGTGTAAAGCTCTGGCAGCTGAGCTGCTGTGATGGATTCTTTGATTGGAAGGAAATGAGCCACTTTAGAAAGCTTGTCAATGACAACAAAGATAGCATCATTTCCGCGCTTGGACTTTGGAAAACCAGTCACGAAGTCCATTTCGATGTGATCAAACTTCCATTCTGGGATAGCAAGAGGTTGGAGGAGACCAGCTGGTTGTTGGTGTTCTGCTTTCACTCTTCGACAGACATCACATTCATTCACGAACTGAGCAATTTCTCGCTTCATTCGAGTCCACCAATACGACTGCTTGAGGTCATGATACATCTTTGTACTTCCAGGATGAATGGAAAGAAGAGAATTGTGTGCCTCGTTCATAATGACTTTCCTTAGATCACCTTTAGGAACCACAATCCGGTCCTCGAAGAATAAAGTGTCTCTGTCATCAATGCGATAGCACTTGTATTTGGAAAGGCCCTTGTCGATACCACGTTTCACCTTCTTCACCATGGCATCAAGGAGTTGTGCCTCACGAATTTGATCTTCCAAAGTAGGAGAGACTAAGAGGTTGGCAAGAAAGCCTTGAGGAACAACTTGGAGATTCAGCTTGCGAAAAGCTTCACAAAGATCCGGTTGGAAAGGCTTGAGAATTAAGCTGTTGCAATAAGCCTTCCTGCTTAAAGCATCTGCAATGACATTGGCCTTGCCTGGAGTATATTCAATACTCGGATTGTACTCTTGAATCATTTTGACCCATCGAGTCTGCCTGAGGTTGAGGTTGGGTTGAGTGAAGATATACTTGAGACTCTTGTGATCAGTGAAAATGTCCACTTGTCTTCCCAACAAGAGATGATGTCTCCACGTTATTAATGCATGGACAACTGCCGCCAACTCAAGATCGTGAGTGGGGTAGTTCTTCTCGTTGGGCTTCAACTGACGAGAGGTATAGGCCACAACTTTCTTCTCTTACATTAATACAGCACCGAGACCTTGGAGAGAAGCATCACAGAAAACTTCATACGGCTTGGATTCATCAGGAGGAGTCAAGACAGGAGCTATGACTAGCTTCTCTTTGAGAGTGTTGAAAGCAACGTCACACTCAGGAGACCAGACATACTTCACATGCTTCTGTAGGAGGTTGGAAAGGGGCTTTGCAATCTTAGAGAAATTCTCAACGAATCTTCGGCAATAGCTTGCAAGACCAAGAAAACTGCGGAGCTGCTTGACATTTTGAGGAGGTTCCCAATTCACAATTGCGGACACCTTCTCGGGGTTAACAGTGATGCCCTTGGCAGAGATGATGTGACCAAGGAAAAGAACTTCATCGAGCCAAAACTCACATTTGGAGAACTTCGCATAGAATTGATACTCTCTGAGCTTGTCGAGCACCAATCGCAAATGTTTGGCATGATCCTGCTTATTCTTGGAGAAGACCAAGATATCATCGAGATACACCAGGACGAATTCATTGGTATAGGGGTTGAAGATGAAATTCATCATCCGAGAGAACACTGGAGGAGCATTGACAAGGCCGAAAGACACGACAGTATATTCATAAGAACCAAAGCTTGTTCTGAATGCTGTCTTGGGAATATCTTCTTCACGAATGCGAATCTGATGATAACCCATACGAAGGTCAAGCTTCGAGAATACTTTAGCCCCTTTGAGTTGCTCAAATAGCTCATTGATGTTGGGAAGTGGATACTTGTTCTTGATTGTCTTCTTGTTCAGTGGACGGTAGTCGACACAAAGTCGGTCCGTGCCATCCTTCTTCTTGACAAAAAGAACACCACAACCCCATGGAGAAGAACTCGGTCTGATCAAACCCAGACGCTCTTGTTCATCGAGCTGTTTCTTCAATTCCTTCAGCTCGTTGGGTCCAAGCTTGTATGGACGCTTGCAAACGGGTTCAGTGCCAGGCTCTAGTTCGATAACGAACTCAACTGGCCGATGAGGAGGCATACCCGGAAGCTCTTCTGGAAAGACATCTTGATACTCACAAACGACTGGAATTTGCGAGATGGCATTCAATTCGCCCTTCTCATTGAGAGAGAAAAACCGAATGGTTTCATCACGAGCGGCATAAATAATCACATCCTCCGACGAGTGTGTCAATTGAATTTCCCTGGCAGCACAATCAAGTTGAGCCTTGTGCTTAGAAAGCCAGTCCATCCCAAGAATTAGATCAATATCCGAGTCACCAAGAACAATTGGAGAAGACTGAAAATCATAGTCGCCCATCTTGATGGAAACATCGGGAGCAACCAAACTAGAAGACAAAAGCTTTCCCGGAGAAACAACTTGCATAACTTTGGATAAAATCTCTGTGTCAACATTGTGCTTCGATGCAAATGGGTATGACAAGAAAGAATGCGATGCACCAGTATCAAAAAGAACTTTTGCAGGAATATCATTAACTGAGAGATTACCCATTATCACATCAGTAGATTCCTCCGCTTGAGCTGCACTCATCATGTTCACCTTTGCAGACTTTGGATTATGCTTGACCACTGCATTGCTGGAAGATCTGACAGGAGGAGGAGGAGGAAGGCGCCTTTGGTTGAAGCACTTGTTAGCATAGTGACCTTTCTGCTGACATTTGTTGCAACTCACCTCTGAGAGTGGACGGTGATAAGGAGCATTGGACTTTGGAGCTTGATTCTAAGACTTGTTCTGATAGCCAGAGTTGGAAGAGTTGGAAGAACCATGGCTGTCGTGGAATTCTCACGGCAGATGTCCTCGAACTAGGCCTTAGTCATGGAGCCATCGCAACTAGGAAGCTTGAAGGGGTTAAGTGGGACAAGGCACACGAGGGTTTATACTGGTTCGGCCCCTTACGGTGAAGGTAAAAGCCTACGTCCAGTTTGAGGTGGTATTGATTAGGGTTTCGATGACCAGGGAGCTTAACTGCTATGCCTGGCTCTCGACGAGATCTTACCTGTCCCTAAACCACTGCCGGGTCGTCCCTTTATATAGGGAGGCTGACGCCCAGTAGCTCTCAGAGTCCCGGCCGGCTCATAAAAGTGTCCGGCTCGGACTCTCAACTACTCTTGCCTTACACTACAAGTTCTACCATGATAATGATTGTAACTACGGGCCTTAAGCCATGTCCGGGTCTTAAGCCCATCTTTGGCCCACCGTCTTCAAGCTTAGCGCCAGGCTTCTGGCAATGACCATATGAGTAACCCAGCCCCTCCTGGCGGGTGACTCTAAGGTCTATATCCTCAACATTAGGCCCCAGATTAATTTGAGCCAGCTCATGTCAATCTTCAATTCTTTCGACAGAAAAAATCTCCGGCTTACCATTTATGTGAAGACCATAACCCGGCGTGACGTCATTCTCTGGACTCCGGGTAATCCGCCGTGACGTCATCTTCCATTAATCCCGTTTTTTACTCCACCAGATCCGCAACGGATCTTATCTTTACTGTCATCCCGAAAATCGAGGCGTTTCGTGGGGAGATAACCACACTGTGGTCTCCTCATTTCTCGCGCCCACTTATGAGCTCACCCTTATAAATAGGCCGGTCCGACGGGCCTTTCTCACTCTCCTTCCTCTGTCGTATCCTTCCTCTCACTGCTCCTGTGCTGCTCGAGCTCCGCCGTCGTCGCCGCCGCAGGTCTTCTCGACGTCACCAGCTCAGGCCGCTGCATCACCCTGATTTGACCAGAGAAACGTGACGACCTCCGCGACTCCCCAGCCCCTGTAAGTCCTGGCTGCCCTATAGAACAGATCTGCAGTAGGGTTCGAACAGTTCGTCCGTGTTCTTCGCCGCCACCCGTGAGTTCTTGGTAGTTTTCCCTTTTTACTGCCTCTTTCTGATCTTAAGATAGTATATAACCAATGCGGCGGCTGTTTAGCACTCATTTCAAATGTAAGTAGATCTCTTTTTACTGCATAAGAGCCTCGTTCGAGCCCAAGAACTTCTCCCGCGTCTGTTTTTAGGTCTAGAAAATTTCCTTTTAGCCGACCATTTTGATCCAAATTATTTACTGCGATGTGTGAAACCTGTTTTCATCACACTTAGTGAAAAACTGCACCTGTTAAGTCTTGGCGGTTTATATTTCCGGTTTAAAGAAAACACGCGCCATAGAACCTTCCGACTTAAAGGAGACCATGCGCCATAGAATTTTCCGGCTCATCTGTGATAAGGCCGTAGACAATCGAATTACTCTCAGTACCTTGGGCGGCTTAAATAACCTGGTGCACTTAGATATATGTCATTAGTCCCCTCCGTAAGCCGCCACTTTAACATCGAACTATAACTTTCCTTCGGCTTATACTTAAACCAGACGTTTCCTGTTATCATAGGCTGCCGACTTTCACCATGCCTCCCAAAGCTCCTAAAGCCTCCATCACTTGCAATTGGATGAGGTCCAATGTCACCAACGAGACCTTAGCAGATTTTGTCAAGTCAGGCTATCTGCCCAAGAAGGACATCATGTCCTACTGTGCCCCCAACCCATCAGAGGAGAGACCACAGCCAAGGAACGGGGAGGTGGTCATTTTTGCGGATCACATGAGTCGGGGCTTCGCACCGCCCGGCTCAAAGTTTTTCAGAGACGTTCTGAATTTCTTCGATCTGCGGCCTCAGGACATAGGACCCAACTCAGTGTCCAATATCTGCAACTTCCAAGTGTTCTGCGAGGTTTACCTTGGAGAAGAACCCAGTCTGCTGCTCTTTAGAGAGATCTTCTACCTGAACCGTCAGAATGAGTGCGCCAATGGGCCAAGTCTGGAGCTAGGTGGCATCTCCATTCAGCGGCGGAGGGACTGCCTTTTCCCTTACGCAGAGCCGCCAAGCCACCCCAAAGACTGGAATCTGACGTGGTTCTACTGCCAAGACACGTCGCCGGCTGATGAAAGTCCGTTGCCCGGCTTTCGCCCCTCGCGTCTGGAGCCGACTCACCCGCTGTCTGACAAGTTAACTCAGGCGGAACGCCAACCTCTGCTCCCCACCATCAACAAGATCAAAGCTCTCCTGGGCAATGGTCTCAACGGAATCGATCTGGTCCGGGTCTGGATCTCCTGGCGGGTGATCCCATTGAGCCGCCGCCCCGGCTTAATGTGCGAGTACACGGGCCGAAAGGATGACCCCCAGAGACACAGCCGCAACGATCTTCCTGAAGATGTTGCAGAGGATATGACCAAGGCTCTTTTGAACGAGAGCCTGGCAGACTGCGGGAGGACCGGGTTAGCCCCCTTCTGCAAGACCAACCCAGCCCCAGCGGTAAGCCGCTGATCTGAACATCTTATCTTCTTCTGTATATAACTTTCATCTGAATCGTTTTAAGAAATCATCATTGTATTTTTCAGGCTGATGACAAGTTCTGGCGGGTCAAATATGACCATGAGGCGGCCAAGAAGGCCAGAAAGGCGAAGAAAGCCGCCAAGAAAGCCGCCCCTCGCAAGAAAGGAAGTAGGCCTACTGCTTCAGAGCTGATGCAACTAAGCGACAGCTCCGAGTCAGAGGTAACCCCTGAGCCTGTAAGTCCTTGTTGTATTTGTTGTTTATTTCTGTCCGCCTTATCAATACTTGTTCATCAATAGGACGACACCGGAGCAAGTAACCCGGTGGTTGAAGAGGTAACGATACTTTCCTCCGACTATGAGCCCTTGCCACGGCTGAAAATCCGAAGGGTAACCCGGAAAGTAAGCTTTTCACATCCTTTAGCTTATCAAGACCCTCAATTTATTTTGAAGCAACAGGTTCATGAGAGCCGGCGGCACACCCGGACCGACAAAAATACTGACCTCTCCTCCGGGTTACCTGACGCATCAAGGAAACGCCGGACCGAGGTGATTTCAAAATTGTACCCCTTTCATCCTTTGGCAGGTGATATACATCAACCGCTCAACTCCGCTGACTCAAATTATCAGGAAACTTCCCCCTCTTCTGGCGACTCTATGCAGTCAAGCCTGCCGGCTTTCAAGACCGTGCCCGGGTAATGACAATCATCTCATGTTGTACTTTGTCTTTACTTATACTATTGTGCTTAACCTTTCTGTCTTTTCAGTGCCCAGGCCAACCTCACCAAGAGGGCGAAGAAGACCAAGCCGGTCGAAGAGCCGGACTTGCCTGAGCCAGAGGCAGTCGCTCAAGAACCGCCAGCTGCCTCTGCTCCTGAGGCCGCTGCTCCAACCAACAAGTCCGTAACAGAAGCTTCTGTTAACCCAGAGGCCCCCAGCTCGGCTCAACCAGCAGATGACCCGGACATGGTAATCACCCGGACGGAGTTTGTTGAGCCGGGTAGACCTACTGCGCCGGCCAAGTGCTCCGCCAAAGGGGAGCTGCTAGAGTCCCACCGGGTTAACCTGGACCTCACCGACTACGCCAATTTGAACATTGGAGAGATCGTCTCCGGCTTCGTCAGCCAAGTGCACAAGAGCCTGGACGCAGAGATTGCCATGGTGAACCAGATCCAGCAGAAATCTGAGGTATTATTCTTCTGTCCTCTTACTTACTGTATAGTTACCTTTACCATTCTAACCCCCAAGTCGATGACTTATGATTGAGTATGTTGTAGACTTAGGTTCCGGCTTATTTCCATGAGCCGGTAGTTTGTAGATAGGAACGTTCGATATGCATTAGCCCCCAAGTGCCAAGTGTCTTTGCTTGGAAAACGCTTGGGACTTTAAATTTGCATAGTAACTGTTCATGCCATAACCCGGAAATTTATGCAGGCTGCTGGCAAGAAGTTTGAGGCTGACATCTCTGATCTCAAGAACCGGCTGAAGATGCAAGAAATGGAGACCCGGAAGGCAAATGCCAAATTTGTGTCCAGCATCGTCGCGCAAGAAAAGCTGAAGACGGAGTTTGACGCTGAACGGAAGGCTTGGGCCGAAGAAAAGGCCGCGCTGGTGAACCGGGCTGAACAGGCGGAGAAGGCTCTCTCCGAGAAGACCGCCGAACTCTCCGGCTTAAAGCGCCAAGTATCCCAGATGGTTGCCGCAATCTTCGGTAAGTCATCTCACCGGCTTTCATCAAGTTTGGAATCTTTATATCTCATAACTCATCCCTGTCGGCGGCTTACCTGATTCTGTTAAACAGGTCCCAGAAGTGCCAACCTCAACCAGAGTGTGGTAACCATGCTGAAGGCCGTGTACACCCTGGTGGAGCAACTCTACACCGGGTCACAGCGTGCCTTGGCTGTGGTGGCCCTATCCAATGAGGTGCCGACTCACCTGGCAGAAGTGCTTCGCCGGCTCGCCGTTCTTCCTCAACGTATCCAGGAGCTGCGACGGGCCTCTGCAAGAGCCGGAGCTATCGCCGCGCTGAGCCGGGCCAAGGCTTTCCTTCTAGAGTTAGACCCGGCGGACATCGCCCTCGGCTATCCAAGTTTGAAGGAGGACGGCACAGCCTTCGACCAAAGGGACTTTGCCGCCTGCGTGAAGGTCGTGCGCCCGGTGGCCACTCTCATTGGAAACGACACAGATCTGACCAAGTACCAACCGAGTTACAATGCGGAAAATCAGAGGATCCCGACCCCGCGCTATGAAGCCCTCAGCTTAATCCCGTCGGCTCGTCAGCACACCTTCGCCCCGGAGATTGACCCGGCGGGGTTAATTGACGAGGAGGCTCAATTCGAGGCTCTGAGCGGCATCGATTGGAAGTCATCGACTTTCCAGGCCTTGGGAACAGCCGGAGAAGAAGAGAGGGACGAGCCGGAGACTTCAACCCAGCAAGCGTCTTAACTTCTGCAGGAGGCTTATAAAACAATGCTCCACCCTTTTGGACTCAATGAGTCTTGTAATAGAGTAGGACCAACACTTTATCTCTGCCGTGCCATCGTGCACGCCTTGAATGCTGAAGTCCATTGAAGTTGTCTCCTTTATATTTCTCCGGGTCGTAATCAATCATTTGTTTTCCTTAATCTCAAAATAGTTGCCTTTAACTATCCTGCATAGAAGGACAAATCACAAGTCTCGAGGTGGCTTACCGCCCTGAGAATCATAGGTTTTAGATGTATAACCCGGAATATGAATCAAAAAGGACTGGTCTTCAATTATATCCTTAATACAGCCGTAATAACACACTTAGCGGCCTGCAAGCATACTTCCGGTTTAGATAACCCGGGTAATAAGGTTGGTACCTCAACTCCGGTTTACCTGTCTGAATAACGCCCATTATGTTCAACTAACACTGTAAATCAAAGCTAAGCCGGCAAAATGAGACCCGGCCGTACACACTTTGAAATAATCAGAAGAAGCTTGCTATAAAGCAGAAGAACTTTAGGGGCTTCCAGTTCGAATACGACCAGAGACCCGGCCCAAAGGGGTTATGCTAGGATTCGAATACGATCATATAGCCCCCAGTGGGTGTGGCGATGCCAATCAAGAGGGTACCGACAGCTATGTTCTCTTTGGTTCGAATACGACCCATGTTTGAACAGGAAGCCCCCAAATGACTTTAAGAATTGTTTAACGACGCTGATTCGAATACAATCCACGTCGGTTCTCAAAGGGGTTAAACTAAGATTCAAATGTGATCAAAGAAAATTCCCCAATGAGCTCGGCACTTTGCCAATCAAATGGGTATCGACAGCTATGTTCTCTTTGGTTCGAATACGACCTATGTTTGAACAGCAAGCCCCCAAGTGACCTTATTGCTTACGGCTAGATTCGAATACGATCATAAGCCGGATCCTCCTTCAGGTGATCATGTAATCTTGCAATGGAAACACACGTGCACATTTGGAGGAGAAAAAAGGACAGAGGTCCTGCTTTATTACTTATCATAAGATATACATGGCTTGGAGAAATATGTACATTATGAGAGCCGGAGGCTTCAAGTGTAGTAAGGGCGAAGCTGAGCTATGTTCGACGGCCGACGGGTCTCTTCCTCCGACTTACGTGAATCCTTGTGCTCCCGAATGTCAATGAGGTAGTATGACCCGTTGTGCAAATTCTTGCTGACCACAAAGGGCCCTTCCCAAGGCGGGGATAGCTTGTGCGCATCTGTTTGATCTTGGATGAGCCAGAGCACCAGATCGCCTTCCTGGAAGACCCGGGATTTAACCCGGCGACTATGATAACGGCGCAGGTCTTGTTGGTAAATCGCTGAGCGAGCTGCGGCCATATCACGTTGTTCGTCCAACAAGTCAAGAGCATCTTGGCGCGCCTGTTCATTGTCCGCCTCAACATAAGCCGCCACTCGAGGTGAGTCATGACGGATGTCACTGGGGAGGATTGCTTCTGCTCCATAAACCATGAAGAAAGGCGTGAACCCTATGACCTGTTAGGAGTAGTGTTGATGCTCCATAACACGGAGGGCAACTCCTCCACCCAACAACCCGGCGTCCGTTGCAAAGGGACCAAAAGCCGGGGCTTGATGCCCTTCAGAATCTCCTGATTAGCCCTCTCAGCTTGACCATTGGATTGAGGATGAGCAACGGAGGAAACATCAAGTCGGATATGCTCTCGTTGACAAAACTCTTCCATGGCACCTTTGGATAGATTGGTGCCATTGTCAGTTATAATGCTGTGCGGAAAGCCAAAGCGAAAAATCACCTTTTTCATAAATTGAACCACCGTGGTTGCATCACACTTGCTAACTGGCTCTGCTTCTACCCACTTGGTAAATTTGTCAACTGCCACCAAGAGGTGGGTCTTCTTATCTTTGGACCTTTTAAAAGGCCCAACCATATCAAGCCCCCAGACCGCAAAGGGCCAAGTAATTGGGATCATCCTCAGGTCCTGAGCCGGCACATGAGCCCGTCGCGAGAACCTTTGGCAACCATCACATTTACTGACCAAGTCCTCCGCATCAGCATGAGCCATCAGCCAATAAAAACCATGGCGAAAAGCCTTGGCCACAAGAGACTTTGAGCCGGCGTGATGGCCACAATCCCGTTCATGAATCTCGCGCAAGATCTCTTGACCTTCCTCAGGGGAGACACAACGCTGAAACGCTCCTGTAACACTACGGTGATGCAACTCGCCATTGATAACAATCATTGACTTAGCCCGCCGGGTTACTTGTCTGGCCAAAGTTTCATCCTTAGGCAACTCACCCCGGGTCATGTAAGCCAAATAAGGTACTGTCCAGTCCGGTATGATGTGGAGAGCCGCCACCAGTCGCGCCTCCGGGTCAGGGACAGCCAAGTCTTCCTCTGTAGGCAACTTAACAGAAGGGCTATACAGGACGTCCAGGAAAGTATTAGGCGGCACCGGTTTTCGCTGAGAGCCCAGCCGGCTTAAAGCATCAGCCGCCTCGTTCTTCCTGCAATCGATGTGTTCCACTTGGTAACCCTGAAAGTGCCCAGCAATGGCATCAACTTCGCGGCGATAAGCCGCCATGAGAGGGTCCTTGGAATCCCACTTTCCTGATACTTGCTGAGCCACCAAGTCTGAGTCGCCGAAGCACCTTACCCGGCTCAAGCTCATCTCTTTAGCCATCCGAAGACCATGGAGCAAGGCCTGGTACTCAGCCGCGTTGTTTGTGCAAGGAAACATCAACTGCAGCACATAATGGAACTTGTCACCTTTAGGGGAAGCCAACACGACTCCAGCCCCCGAGCCCTCCAACTGCCTGGACCCATCAAAGTGTATAGTCCAGTATGTGTTATCCGGCTTTTGCTCGGGCACTTGTGACTCTGTCCAATCATTGATGAAATCCACCAAGGCCTAAGACTTAACAGCAGTGTGTGGCACGTATTTCAGACCATGAGGTCCAAGCTCTATAGCCCACTTGGCCACTCTCCCTGTGGCCTCTCTGTTTTGAATGATATCACCAAGAGGGGCAGAACTGACCACAGTGATAGGATGACCCTGGAAATAATGCTTAAGTTTCCGGCTTGCCATGAACACACCATAAACAAGCTTCTGCCAATGTGGGTACCGCTGTTTGGACTCGATAAGCACTTCGCTGACATAGTAAACCGGCCGTTGAACCGGATGCTCCTTACCTTCTTCCTTGCGTTCCACCACCACAGCCACACTGACGGCTCGTGTGTTTGCCGCCACATACAGTAATAAGGGCTCCTTATCAACCGGAGCAGCAAGGACTGGGGGCTCTGCCAGCTGCTTCTTCAAATCCTCAAAAGCGGTATTAGCTGCATCATTCCAGACAAAGTTATCAGTTTTCTTCATCAACTGATATAATGGCATGGCCTTCTCACCCAAACGGCTTATAAACCGGCTTAAAGCAGTGATGCGACCCGCCAAGCGCTGAACGTCATTTATACATGCCGGTTTAGACAGGGAGGTGATGGCCTTGATCTTCTCCGGGTTAGCTTCAATACCTCTATCGGAAACCAAAAAACCCAAGGGTTTGCCTGCAGGAACACCAAAAACACACTTGGTCGGGTTAAGCATCATCTTGTAAACCCGGAGATTATCAAAGGTTTCCCTTAAATCATCTATCAGGGTTTCCTCCTTTATGGACTTAACCACGATATCATCCACATAAGCATGAACATTACGCCCAATCTGGTTATGAAGACAGTTCTGTACACAGCGCTGATAAGTCGCCTGTGCACACTTGACTCCAAAGGGCATAGACACATAGCAGAAGGCTCCAAAGGGAGTGATGAATGCCGTCTTCTCCTGGTCCTTAACTGCCATTTTAATCTGATGATATCCGGAATAAGCATCCAAGAAACTTAAGCGCGCACAACCTGCCGTAGCATCAATAATTTGATCGATACGGGGAAGGGCAAAAGGATCAGCCGGACACGCCTTGTTTAAGTCCGTGTAGTCCACACACATCTGCCAAGTGCCGTTCTTCTTGAGTACGAGCACCGGGTTAGCTAACCATTCTAGGTGAAAGACTTCAACAATAAACCCGGCCGCCAAGAGCCGGGCCACCTCTTCACCAATAGCTTTCCGCTTCTCTTCATTAAACCGCCGAAGGAATTGCCTGACCGGCTTAAATTTTGGATCAACATTGAGAGTGTGCTCAGCGAGTTCTCTAGGTACACCCGGCATGTCAGACGGCTTCCATGCAAAGATGTCCCTATTCTCACGGATGAACTCGATGAGCGCGCTTTCCTATTTTGGATCCAGATTGGCACTGATGCTAAACTGCTGAGATGAATCTCCTGGAACAAAATCAACAAGCTTAGTTTCATCAGCCGACTTAAATTTCATCACCGGCTCATTTTCCGTAGTCGGCTTTTTCAGAGAGGTCATATCCGTTGGGTCAACATTGTCCTTGTAAAACTTCAACTCCTCTGTTGCACAAATAGATTCTGCATAAGCTGCATCGCCTTCTTCACACTCCAGAGCCACCTTCCGGCTGCCGTGAACCGTAATGGTCCCATTGTGACCCGGCATCTTGAGCTATAAGTACACATAACACGGCCGTGCCATGAACTTGGCGTAAGCCGGCCGCCCAAATATGGCATGGTACGGACTTCTTATCTTAACCACCTCAAAGGTCAATTTCTCCACCCTGTAGTTGTTCTCATCTCCAAAGGCCACTTCTAATTCGATCTTGCCGACTGGATAAGCCGACTTACCAGGTACCACACCATGGAAAATAGTGTTTGATTGGCTGAGATCCTTATCAATCAACCCCATACGACGAAATGTCTCATAATAGAGGATGTTGATGCTGCTGCCTCCATCCATGAGTACCTTAGTGAACTTATATCCTCCCACCTGAGGAGCCACCACCAGGGCCAAGTGACCCGGATTATCCACTCGGGGAGGGTGATCCTCCCTACTCCACACTATAGGCTGCTCAGACCACCGCAAGTAGCGTGGAACCGCCGGCTCAACAGCATTCACAGCCCTCTTAGGAAGCTTCTGATCTCGCTTACACAGACTGGTGGTAAACACATGATACTGTCCACCGCTAAGCTGCTTTGGATTGGTCTGATAACCTCCCTGCTGCTGTTGATGACCCTGGCCAGACTGCTGATTAAAGCCCCCTTGACCGTTCTGAGGATTAGAATTTGAGCCGCCACCCGGGCCATGAAAGCCGCCGGCGCCTGAGCCGCCGCCCGGGCCATTGTAATTCTTAAAGGCCTTCATGATTGCACAATCCTTCCATAGATGAGTCGCTGGCTTCTCTCTAGAGCCATGCCTTGGACAAGGCTCATTCAACAATTGCTCCAGCGTCGGGCCTGACCCGCCGCCTCGGGGAGGGGGCCTCCCCTTGCGTCACTGGTTATTACCTTGTGAGCTGGCATTAGCTACAAACTCTAGGCTGCCATCGGCCTTGCACTTGCCTCCTCCTTGGTTTCCCGGGTTATGCTAAGGACCCTTGCCATTGTCGTTCTTCTTTCCCTTCCCTGTCCTTTCACCATCTGAAGCGGGGTCCTTGGTACCATCAGAATCGGCGTACTTGACAAGAGCCGCCATCAGTGTACCCATATCATTGCAGTCGCGTTTAAGCCGCCCGAGTTTCATCTTCAGGGGCACAAAACGACAATTCTGCTCCAACATTAAGACTGCAGAGCCGGCGTCCATCTTATCCGAGGAATGTATTATCTCCTTAACCCGGCGAACCCAATGTGTCGTAGACTCACCCTCCTACTGCTTGCAGTTAGTCAAATCCACAATTGACATAGACTGCCTACAGGTATCCTTGAAGTTTTGGATGAACCGGGCCTTCAGCTCAGCCCAAGACCCAATGGAATTCGGTGGTAGTCCTTTCAACCAAGTGCGGGCAGTCCCATCTAACATCATGGTGAAGTACTTAGCCATGGCCACTTCACTGACCTCCAGCAGTTCCATAGCCATCTCATAACTCTTGATCCAGGCCGCGGGTTGTAAGGCTGCCGTGTAATTAGGCACCTTCCTAGGGCCTTTGAAGTCCTTGGGTAGACGTTCATTGCGGATAGCTGGCACTAAACAAGGGACACCCCCGGTCCTGGTAGGGATACCCACGTCGACGGAAGCCGTCGGATAAGCCGGGGGAGTCTGGTAAGCCGTCAACTGAGGCACCTGTTCCGCCTCTTGCCGCGCTCTGTCTTGGCCTGCTGCGTGAAAGGCTCCGTTATGAGCCGGGCCATGGCCAGGGGGCGGGTCATGGCGTCGGACGTTACTTGAGCCGGTCGCTGAGACCATGTGTCTGCTGTAACTCGGGCTCCGTCCTGGGCGAGGGGTCGAGTGGATCCTGTCCCGGCTGTAGGAGTACGCCTCTTGCTGCACCAGTGCTGTCTGAAGGAGTTCCCTGACCCGGCGGGTTTCGATAGCCGTCGGAGAGTCGCCGTCAATTGGGAGAGCCGCCAGCCGTGCTGCCGCGGCGACCATGTTCTCCAGCGGGTTGGCATAATGACCCGGTGGTATTGGCACGTACTGAGGCGGGGCAGGGGGCATCTGGGGAGGCCCCATCACTTGCGGCTGAATAGGGGTTCCAGACCCGGGCACTATGACCCCTGGCGGGTTACTAGACCCTGCACCTGGCGTGTTGAAGAGGTTTCGCGGATCGTAAACCGGAGGGAGTCGAGATTGGGCCTTTTGATGCCTCCTTCTCATGACCTCATTGGACGCGTTTTGATCCATCGTGAGCCGGAAGGACTGCGCTTGAATCAACTGGGTTTGGGCGTCGAGAGCCGCCCTTTCCGCAGCCATCCTGATCCCTTCTGCTGCCAGATCCTCCTTAGCTTTCACTAGATCCAACTTTAACTGTGCCACCTCCGCATCATGCTGAGCTTGATCCGCCGGGTCAACCGTGGCGGTTAATAGGGCCGTCATCTTGTCCGTGAGATCCATTAGCACCTGAGCCGGCGAGGGCACCGGGGTTCCCGCTCCAGCAGCAGGGTTCTGAACAGGCTGTGCACCAGCCATAAAGACTCCAACCTGACTTGGCGGCTCAAACGGGTCCGGAATACTGTCACCATCGGAACAACCCATGAGCCTGCCATCTTGAAGTTGATACAACGAGTTTGACTCATCGGTGGACGACTCGCCGTCAGAGCCGGCGGCCGTCTCATCACCAGATCCAGATCGGTCAGAGAGCCCTCCATGGATACATCCCACAAAAGCATGCCTTAAGGCAGGCCGGGCCCGGGCGGGTCGTGCACGCTGAGCTGTCTCGACGAGATCGGCGCAGAGATCCGGCTCAGGGCCCGGCTCACCAATCTTGCCAATGAAAACATGAATTCCGCCGAAGGGGACCCGGTACCCGTATTCAATTGAGCCGGCGTCGGGGCCCCAGTTTGCATCGTCGATGTAGAGCTTGCCGCGACGACTCTTGGTCATCCGGCCCACAGTGTATCCCTTGAGCCCTTCGAGGCTGCCCTTCAAGAACTCCAATCCACCGTGTGCTGGCCCCACGGTGGGCGCCATCTGTCGTGGAATTGTCACGGCAGATGTCCTCGAACTAGGACTTAGTCATGGAGCCATCGCAACTAGGAAGCTTGAAGGGGTTAAGTGGGACAAGGCACACGAGGGTTTATACTAGTTCGGCCCCTTACGGTGAAGGTAAAAGCCTACGTCCAGTTTGAGGTGGTATTGATTAGGGTTTCGATGACCAGGGAGCTTAACTGCTATGCCTGGCTCTCGACGAGATCTTACCTGTCCCTAAACCGCTGCCGGGTCGTCCCTTTATATAGGGAGGCTGACGCCCAGCAGCTCTCAGAGTCCCGGCCGGCTCATAAAAGTGTCCGGCTCGGACTCTCAACTATTCTTGCCTTACACTACAAGTTCTACCATGATAATGATTGTAACTACGGGCCTTAAGCCATGTCCGGGTCTTAAGCCCATCTTTGGCCCGCCGTCTTCAAGCTTAGCGCCGGGCTTCTGGCAATGACCATATGAGTAACCCGGCCCCTCCTGGCGGGTGACTCTAAGGTCTATATCCTCAACAATGGCCACCTTTGTTCTTCTGCTGGTAAGGCTGACGAAACGGAGGAGGAGGAGGCAACCAGAACTTCTGTTGCTTAGCTGTCACAAGTGAGGAAGAAGAAGACTGAACTGCGTCTCTGACTCTCTTCTTAGAAGCCTCACACTTGAGCTGAGCAGCCTCTTGCTTCAGTGCCATATTGTAGAATTGATCAAACTGAGTAGGCTCAACAAGAACGAGAGCTAACTGTAGATCCTCCTTAAGGCCACCTCTGAAGTGATAGATCATGCTCTTTTCATCAGGAACGTCTTGTTTAGCGAAGCGAGCAAGTTCTGAAACTGGATGTTGTATTGATACACAGACATGTTGCCTTGCTTGAGATTGCGGAACTCCTCACGCTTGCTCTCAACAACACTTTGTGGAATGTGGTGCGCTTTGAAGTCCCGACAGAAGTCAGTCCAAGTGATCACACGACCTCCTCTGGAATCTTTGTATTGTTGAAACCAATCAGCAGCTTGGTCCTTGAGCTGGAAAGAAGCGAACTTGACATAGTCCTCAGGCCTGACATTGCTACATTCAAAATGCTTGTTGATGTCCACGAGCCAATCATCGGCATCCGTGGCCTCGGCACAGTAGCTGAAAGACTTGGGCTGATTTGCGAGAAACTGGTTGAGAGTAGCAAAGTGAAACTGATTGTTGCCTTGACCTTGATTGCCTTGATTGCCTTGCCCTTGAGTACGTTCTTGCAAGAGTTGCAGAATCATCTGAGCATTGGCGTTGGTGGCTGCCATGATAGCTTGCCATGCCTCCGGAGGTGGAGGTGGTGGCGGAGGATTCGCTTGACTCCCTTCATTGCGATCCGGATTCTGACGCGTTGGCGGAGCCATCCTGAAGTGGGTGACATCCGTTAACATCTTGATAGACAAATAGATAAGTAGAATCAACGGATAGAAATTGCAACATATAGTCTTCGCAATAAACATTCGAACGAAGATGAACGAATGAATTCCGTAGTAAATCATCACACTTCCATAAGTTGAGAAGCCACTTATAAAAGATATGGAATCAACATATGAATTCGAAGCAACTCGAATACCACAATACAAAATAAAAGAAAGTATTGGCTTGCAGAATAAGCCGGAACAAACATATGATAGATATTTCGTCCAAAGTTTCCGTGGTGGGGCCCACACGGGCTCAATCGTACAGCACCATCATGTACAAGGCTGTGCACATGACATACGAAGCATCCCCGAGTCGGCATAGCCATGGACTCTTTAAGACACTACGAGACCACTTAAAATCAACCGTATACAGGCGGACCACTAGACGTCGAACCCCAATCTCGTATCATGTGTCTGTCGGAAATATATCCTAAGGCTACTTGAATTCCCACTTATAAACTCCCGAAACTTTCTGGTTATGCAATCTGGTGTTGGGGATACAGGGGACACAAAATATATCACCCAAACTAACAATCCCTAGATCCAGCTGTATCCATCCGTCAACACATAACCAAGAAACCTACGGAAATCGTTTACCTCAACCTTCGAAAAACATCCGTTATACAAGTTATGGCAATACTCCCGAACTCCCGCCCCAGTACTGGGTGGCGTCGAGGTGATCTCACCAACAATTGCATAAAAGAGATTTCGATGTCGGCGAAACTCAGGTATTCCAGAACTGCAACGATAAAATTGTGACGACAACACCTCGGAGCTCAACTCCCCGGGACACTGCCACAACCCCTAAATGACAGGAGGCACCAAGAACAATGTTCTCGTCACAAAACCATCGGAACGATTCCAAGATACCCGCGTGATCCTAAAAAAAAATTAGTGAAATTTAAGGAGAGAATAGTCAAAACTTCTACGTCAGGAGACCTCACCAGAGCGACGAAGGGACTGAGGAGTAAAAAGAATCCTACTCTCCGATATATATAATCCTAAGACTCAAAACATTTTTGTTCTAGACTCAACAGCGCCAGCGATTCGATCAAGCAGGGGGCTCCTAAGTCGGGGATGGCTCTGATTACCAACTTGTAACGCCCACGATGCGGCTATATCTCCCACGTGTCGAGGCATGACTTAGAGGCATAACCGCATAGTGGTTTTGTCGCAAGAAGGGTCATCTTCACACAATCCCATGTAATGAACAAGAATGGGATAAAGAGTTGGCTTACAATCGCCACTTCACACAGTACATGAATATAGTCATACATCATCCAAAATACAATCATATAGACCGACTACGGTCAAAATCCAGATGAAAATAAGACAACCCCAAATGCTAGATCCCCGATCGTCCCAACTAGGCTCCACTACTGATCATCAGGAAAAGACACATAGTAACGACCATGTTCCTCGTCGAACTCCCACTTGAGATCGACGCCATCATCTGCACTGGCATCGTCGGCACCTGCAACTGTTTTGGTAGAATCTGTGAGTCACGAGGACTCGGCAATCTCACACCCGCGAGATCAAGACTATTTAAGCTTGTAGGAAAGGAAGGTGTAATAAGGTGGAGCTGCAGCGGCAAAAGCATATATGGTGGCTAACTTGCGCAAATTAGAGCGAGAAGAGAAGCAACGGAACGGTCGTCAACTAGCAATGACCAAGAAGTGATCCTGAACTCCTACTTACGTTATACATAACTCAGACCGTGTTCACTTCCTGGACTCCGCCGAGAAGAGACCATCACGGCTACACACGCAGTTGATGTATTTTAATTGGGGTCAAGTGACAAGTTATCTACAACCGGACATTAACAAATTCCCATCTGCCTCATAACCGCGGGCACGGCTTTCGAAAGATAATACCCTGCAGGGGTGTCCCAACTTAGCACATCATAAGCTCTCACGGTCAACGAAGGATAAACCTTCTCCCGGAAAGACCCGATCAGTCTCGGAATCCCGGTTTACAAGACATTTCGACAATGGTAAAACAAGACCAGCAAAGCCACCCGAATGTGCCGACAAATCCCGATAGGAGCTGCACATATCTCGTTCTCAGGGCACACCGGATGAGACATCCTACGAGTAAAACCAGACCTCGAGTTTCCAAGAGGGGGCCCCGCAGTCTACTCAGTTCGAACCAACACTCGAAGGAGCACTGGCCCGGGGGGGTTAAAATAAGATGACCCTCGGGCTCGCGAAAACCCGGGGGAAAAGGCTTAGGTGGAAAATGGTAAAACCAAGGTTGGGCCTTGCTGGAGGAGTTTTATTCAAGACAAACTGTCAAGGGGGTCCCATAAATCACCCGACCGCGTAAGGAACGCAAACTCAAGGAACATAATCCCGGTATATCAGTAACTAGGGCGGCAAGAGTGGAACAAAACACCAGGCATAAGGCCGAGCCTTCCACCCTTTACCAAGTATATATAGATGCATTAATTAAATAAGATATATTGTGATATCCCAACATATCCATGTTCCGACATGGAACAAACTTCAACTTCACCTGCAACTAGCAACGTTATAAGGGGGGCTGAGCAAAAGCGGTAACTTAGCCAAACAACGGTTTGCTAGGAAAGGATGGCTAGGGGCTGACATGGCAATATGGGAGACATGATATAGCAAGTGATAGGTAGCGGAGCATGGCAATAGAGCGAACAACTAGCAAAGCAAAGATAGAAGTGATTTCGAGGGGTGGTCATCTTGCCTGCAAGGTTCTCAGAGTTGTCGAAAGCTTGATCCTCGTAAGCGTACTCAACAGGTTCCTCGTTCACGAACTCGTCTCCCGGCTCTACCCAAGCCAAGAACACAAACAAACGGAACCACAATCAAAAACGAGAAATGCACAAGCAACATGATGCAAAACATGTATGATATGCGAGATATGATATGCGATGCGTATGCATGCTCCGGAAGGAAAATGATGAACAAGGCAGTAACTTGGCAAACCAAGCATGCCACTGGAAAGATGAGATGATTTCGGTCGAAATCGATATAAAGATCACCGGAAACGGATGCACGGTTTGCAAATGGCAAGCAAAACAAGAATGACACGAATCTGCGATTAACAGCATGATAGCACTTAAAATGCAACAAGTAACAATGCTACAGCACTCCAAAATAGCAAAAAAGCACATGAAAGTAATCTACAGGAGATGCTGGACAAAAGATGAACACTGAGCTACGGCTAGATCACAACGTATCAAGCTCAAACAAGCATGGCAAAAGTGCAAAAGACAACAGGTTCACAGACTTAGTGAAAAACTGGACATGGCAGAAAACAGCATCAGGTAGCAATGTTCAGAGCACGAAAACAACATGCTACAGGAAGTTAACATAGCAAAGCAACGCGTGGCAGTGTTCTACTAACGGCACATGACAAAAAACCCTTACTGACCATAAGCCAAAAAGGACCAGAAGATATGATGGCAAGCATGTGAACATAGCAAGTTTCGTTATCAGGTTTCAGACTTGGCAGAAAACAGAGCATGGCAGAAATAATAATATGTAGGCCACTTTGTGAGCTTGATGCACTCACTACAGAGAAACGCACTACAAAACAAGCACACCTACAGCAAGATGGAATGTTTATGAAGCTATCCATGGCAAGAAAAAAATCATATCATGTATGGAGCAACTACAATAAGCTTGGCAAAATTGCATATCATGTTAAGAATCTGCAAGAAATATTTTATAGCAAAAATAGAGCAAGATTGAGTAATGCTATGGCACTCCATAATTTCAAACAAGGGCAGGAGTAGATCAATTACAACAATAGATACAAAACATCCTTACTGAACATCTCCAAATTATGCATGGATCTCTCTGTAGCATCAAGTTACAAGGCAACAAAATAACAGCAGACAAGGACTTAGAGAAATCACCAAGTCCCTGAAATCAGAAATATTACGGGGCCTACTTTGCATGCTTGTGCTAGTCACCACAGAGACCACAAAAATACATGGACTACACCACTAGAAATATGGCATGGAATAATTCAAAAAAACATGTAGAGCTCACGCTCATAAGATGCACAGATTAAATGATACAAAAATGACAAATCTCCAAGTTCTGCTAAAAACCAGAGAATAACAGCAACTACCCTCTTCCAACAGAGATTTGGGCATCAAGATGACCTCTAATGAACATGGTGCAATTGAACAAAATGACGACCATCGCGAGACGAATAATTTGACATATTACACGCGCGAATCGGAGATACATGCAAAGAGTTGTGCAACGATAAACCTGAGCACTTGCTGAGAAAACTTGAGGACTTAGCAGATTTTTTAGGGTTCGGCGGAAAGTCAACGCTCACGATGTTGGATCCAGATCGGCGAGAGGAGGTCGGCTCGACGGGGCTCCGGCCCGGCGCTGGAGGCTGCCGCCGGCGGGGAAGTGCGGCGAGGGGAAGGAGGGGACCGGAGACCGCGGGCGACGGCGGGGAAGTGCGCCGGCGACGGGGCGGCGCCTGCGACGGCGAACGGCGGCGGGG
>NC_057796.1:272059619-272074996 GCF_018294505.1 Triticum aestivum | reverse complement strand
AAGGTGGCCGGGTGCCACGTGGCGGCGCCCAATTCGCTGGACGCGGCGGCGGGGATGTCCGGCGGGCACCGAACACGTCCGGTGGCGGCGGGGAAAATTAGGGTTACGGGAGACTGCGAATGTTTTCGGGAGGGCTCACATATTTATAGGTAGAGGGAGTTAGGAGGCTCCAAATGAGGTGCGGTTTTTGCCCACACGATCATGATCGAACGACCTAGAGCATGGAAGAGAGTTTGGTGGGTTTTGGGCTGGTTTTGAGAGGGGGTTTTGCTGGACACTCAAATGGACTTTGCGGATGCCCGGTTAACCGTTGGAGTACCAAACGACCTCCAAATGGAACGAAACTTGACCGGTGGTCTCCGAGTGGTGTAATAAGGCCACTTGACAAGCCTCGGTCCATTCCGAGGAAGTTTGACACCCACACACGAAAGAAAACAAGAGGGATGAACCGGAGGAGATAGGAGCGTCGGATTGGAAAACGGACAACGGGGAAAATGCTCGGATGCATGAGACGAGCACGTATGCAAATGCAATACAGATGATGACATGATATGAAATGCATGACATGAACAAAATGAAAAACGAAAGACAAAACCCGGAGGGAATATCATAACACATAGCCGGAAATGGCAAGAGTCGGAGTTACAAATATGGCAAGTTACATCCGGGGTGTTACATTAAGTCTGTCCGAATCATGTTAGCAATTGCCGCATTTTATGAAATCTGGCAAATGGATAAACAAAACTACATTCCTTAATGGATTTATTAAAGAAGAGTTGTATATGATGCAACCAGAAGGTTTTGTAAATCCTAAAGGTGCTTACAAAATATGCAAGCTCCAGCGATCCATCTATGGACTGGTGCAAGCATCTCGGAGTTGGAATATACGCTTTGATAAGTTGATCAAAGCATATAGTTTTATACAAACTTGCGGTGAAGCCTGTATTTACAAGAAAGTGAGTGGGAGCACTACAGCATTTCTGATAAGTATATGTGAATGACATATTGTTGATCGGAAATAATGTAGAATTATTCTGCAAAGCATAAAGGAGTGTTTGAAAGGAGTTTTTCAAAGAAAGACCTGGGTGAAGCTGCTTACATATTGAGCATCAAGATCTATAGAGATAGATCAAGACGCTTGATAAGTTTTTGAAATGAGTACATACCTTGACAAGATTTTGAAGTAGTTCAAAATGGAACAGTCAAAGAAAGAGTTCTTGCCTGTGTTACAAGGTGTGAAATTGAGTAAGACTCAAAACCCGACCAAGGCAGAAGATAGAAAGAGAATGAAAGTCATTCCCTATGCCTCAGCCATAGGTTCTATAAAGTATGTCATGCTATGTACCAGATCTATTGTATACCCTACACTGATTTTGGCAAGGGAGTACAATAGTGATCTAGGAGTAGATCACTGGAGAGCGGTCAAAATTATCCTTAGTGGAATAAGGATATGTTTCTCGATTATGGAGGTGACAAAAAGGTTCGTCGTAAAGGGTTACGTCGATGCAAGTTTTGACACTGATCTAGATGACTCTAAGTCTCAATCTGGATACATATTGAAAGTGGGAGAAATTGGCTTGAGTAGCTCCGTGCAGAGCATTGTTGACATAGAAATTTGCAAAACACATACGGATCGGAATGTGGCAGACCCGTTGACTAAACTTCTCTCACAAACAAAATATGATCACACCTTAGTACTATTTGGGTGTTAATCACATAGCGGTGTGAACTAGATTATTGACTCTAGTAAACCCTTTGGGTGTTGGTCACATGACGATGTGAACTATGGGTGTTAATCACATGGTGATGTGAACTATTGGTGTTAAATCACATGGTGATGTGAACTAGATTATTGACTCTAGTGCAAGTGGGAGACTGAAGGAAATATGCCCTAGAGGCAATAATAAAGTTATTATTTATTTCCTTACAGCATGATAAATGTTTATTATTCATGCTAGAATTGTATTAACCGGAAAGATGATACATGTGTGAATACATAGACAAACAGAGTGTCACTAGTATGCCTCTACTTGACTAGCTCGTTGATCAAAGATGGTTATGTTTCCTAGCCATAGACATGAGTTGTCATTTGATTAACGAGATCACATCATTAGGAGAATGATGTGATTGACTTGACCCATTCCGTTAGCTTAGCACTTGATCGTTTAGTCTGTTGCTATTGCTTTCTTCTTGACTTATACATGTTCCTATGACTATGAGATTATGCAACTCCCGTTTACCGGAGGAACACTTTGTGTGCTACCAAACGTCACAACGTAACTGGGTGATTATAAAGGTGCTCTACAGGTGTCTCATAAGGTACTTGTTGGGTTGGCGTACTTCAAGATTAGGATTTGTCACTCCGATTGTCGGAGAGGTATCTCTGGGCCCACTCGATAATGCACATCACTATAAGCCTTGCAAGCATTGTAAGTAATGAGTTAGTTGCGGGATGATGTATTACGGAACGAGTAAAGAGACTTGCCAGTAACGAGATTGAACTAGGTATTGAGATACCGACGATCGAATCTCAGGCAAGTAACATACCGATGACAAAGGGAACAATATATGTTGTTATGCGGTTTGACCGATAAAGATCTTCATAGAATATGTAGGAGCCAATATGAGCATCCAGGTTCCGCTATTGGTTATTGACCGGAGACATGTCTCGGTCATGTCTACATAGTTCTCGAACCCGTAGGGTCCGCACGCTTAAAGTTTCGGTGACGATTGTATTATGAGTTTTTGTGTTTTGATGTACCGAAGGTAGTTCGGAGTCCCGAATGAGATCGGGGACATGACGAGGAGTCTCGAAATGGTCTAGACGTAAAGATCGATATATTGGACGACTATATTCGGACATCGGAAAGGTTCCGAGTGATTCGGGTATTTTCGGACTACCGGGGAGTTACGGGAATTCACCGGGAGAAGTATTGGGCCTTATTGGGCCATACGGGAATAGAGGAGAGAGGCCAAAAGGAAGGAGGCGCGCGCCCCCCCTCTGGTCCGAATTGGACAAGGGGTGCAGCCCCCTTTTCCTTCTCCCTCTCCCCCTCTTTCTTTCTCTCCTACTCCGGAAAGGAAAGGGGAATCCTACTAGGACTTGGGAGTCCTAGTAGGACTCCCCACACTTGGCGCGCCCCCTCTAGGGCCGACCTCTCCCTCCCTCCTTTATATACGGGGGCAGGGGGCACCTCTAGACACAACAATTGATCTCTTGATATCTTAGCCGTGTGCGGTGCCCCGATTCACCATAATCCACCTCGATCATATCGTAGCAGTGCTTAGGTGAAGCCCCGCGTCGGTAGCATCATCATCACCGTCATCACGCCGTCGTGCTGACGGAACTCTCCCTCGAAGCTCTGCTGGATCGGAGTTCGTGGGACGTCATCGAGCTGAACGTGTGCTGAACTCAGAGGTGCCGTGCGTTCGGTACTTGGATCGGTCGGATCGTGAAGACGTACGACTACATCAACCGCGTTGTGCTAACGCTTCCGCTTTCGGTCTACGAGGGTACGTGGACACACTCTCCCCTCTCGTTGCTATGCATCACCATGATCCTGTGTGTGCGTAGGAAATTTTTGAAATTACTACGTTCCCCAATAGTACCCTCCAGTGTGTGGTGGTGGATTGCCTATTGGGCTGATGAAGAACAGTACAAGGGGAAGAACAGCCTCCTGAGGTTGAGGTGTTCTTGTGCTCTATGGACTTGTGTATGAGGATTCGGTTCGTCTCACCCCCGCTACTGTGATGGCTAGCTCTACTTATAACGGCCCTGGTCCTCTCCCCAAATATTGAGCGGGAAGGGAGCCAACAACAGCGGGCGAATTTGAAAGGGGACAGCTAGTACTAGCTATCCTGACAAAAGCGGTCTTCGCCTGCAAAAGGCTCTGGTGGTGACGCCGTCTTGGGCTCCACGGTGACCTCCGTCTTGCCGTCCTGCTGGTCTTGGTTTTGTTGCACCGATATGGAAACCTTTGCCTGATGCCTCGGTACTCCGCGCCTGCGCTTGCCTCCTTAGCACCAAAGAGGAAACAAGGATGATGCACGCGCTGGCGCCCACCTGGCACCCGCGTGGTCTCGATCATCATGGCTCACGTCACTTGAGCCTCGCGAGGTTTGCCCCGCCTTGATATCTCCACTCCTCGTGAGCCCGCCTAGAGGGGCCGCTCCTGAGGAGGTCTTGCGTCGTCCGCCTCGCGAGCCTTGGCACCTCGCGAGGGTCTTGGATGCCTTGCTGATGAAGATGGGCCGTACAGGCCTGCTAGCACAGCCACGCCGTGGGCCGCAGGCAGGCAAGTCTGGGGACCCCTGTTCCCAGAACGCCGACAACAATGGTGGCCCGAACCAGTATAAATCTTGTGCCTTTGTGTTGTGAGTTCGTCGAGTTCGTCCGCGAGATCATAGCGAGCTAGGGCGTGGATCGGTAGGAGGGAAAGAACTTTGCGCGCACCCCAGAGTTCGAACCTTAAGGGTTTTGCCGGAACCCGAGATCCGACACGTGTAGTTTCTACCATCGTCTTTCAACTTAGCTTTCTCAAGGAACGCATTAAAATTCGACGGAACAACAGCACGGGCCATCATTTTTTTCCGAGACCTACTTAGGCAAGGAAACACAAAACAAAAACTAGATGGATCTCGAAAACAAACCTAATATGAAAAGAACTCGGATTGGTGATGGACAGGCGGTGGTATATGTGGTATATGTGGACTCGAATTGGTGATGGATAGGCGGTGGTATATGTGCACTCGGATTGGTGATGGACAAGCGGTGGTATATGTGGACTCAGATTGGTGATGGATATATGGTGGTATTTGGCGGCGGCGATGTGTCTGGTGTGGTGGTGGTATATGTCAGCGGAAGATGAATCTGGTGTGGTGGTGGTATATGGCAGCGGATGATGAATCTGGTGTGGTGGTGGTATGTGGCAGCGGATGATGATGGTGCAGCGGCGGCGTGAATACCCGTGAACAGAACTCGAAACTCTAAAAGACTAGACGCTAAGACCAGAAACTAGACACGACGATGCAACCGCAAATTCAATCAAAGCAAATACAGAAAAGATTATGCAAAGGCTCAGATTGGTTCAAATATGATGAACTAACCCTAATTTTTTTGTGGCTTTTTCGTGGACTGTAGGTATGAAGAACAGACTCGATCTAAACTACGAAAAACTGTAAAATCTCACCGAGCAACCTGAAAATCTGATACCACTTGATAGAGGCAAAGGTGTCCCGATGTTTCGATGAGATGGTGGCTATCGTTTTCTGTGGGAGTTGACCTTGACAATCCGACTACAAACGTGCGAGACATCGCGCCTTAGCAATCGCTAAACCAACTTCCGAGGGTTATTGACCACGCCGGAGCACAATCAACCTGACCCGAGGGCCTGTTTCCTGCGAGCAAACGAAGAACAAGCAAGAAACTAAGATTGCAATCTGGATATTGCGAATATAAGAGGAAATCTTTATTAATGAAGGTGGGGTTCTGTGACGCCTTGGTCTGGTCGTTGAACACAAACGAAGTACGCGAAGTTGCAGCTATGGTGAACTTTTAATCTAAACAAAACCCAAAGTCTAAACGACGCCCTAAGGGTTGTATATATGGAGGAAGAGGGGGGGGATTTCGTGGCCCTTGAGGGAGGGGTCCGAAACCAACCCTAACTCTTGTTTCCCCACACATACGGACTCTAAAAACAGCCTATACTTAAGTATTTCGAAATTACATGGGCCTGGCCCAATAATAAGGTGACACAGCACCTAGAATAGCCTCTGGACGAAATTTATCAAGTGGCATCTTGTATATTTCGTCCAAGGCTTCATGCACTCCTTATTGTGGCTTGAAAGTCCTGAAATCATCACTTGTAACTCCGTTCTTGTTGCCCTTGCGCATGCCATCATCTCCAGGATTGGTCTTGCTCCAGTGTTCATCCCTCTTATCCATGCCAGGCCCTTCATTTGTAAGCAAAACAAATGTATCCAATTTAGGCAGCATCATATTCTCACGAACATTAGAATCATTACCAAGAAACGAAAGTACCTGATAATTTAATTGGTGTGCGCGAGCTCTAGTAATTGGTCCAGTATATATAGCAGTAGGGGCTGTGGGTGTAACAATGGTATTGATGTCCTCATCACTTAATAGTCATTCATGTATCTTTATGCTGGCGTTACCAGTAACGCCCCCTCTTTATGTACTTTAAACCCTGTGTAACTGAGGGCCGGAGGGGTCTGGCGAACTCTATATAAGCCACCCCCTCCTCAGGGACAAGGGTTCGCACCCCCTGTAACTCCACACACATATAATCCAGTCGACCGCCTCCGGGCACCGAGACGTAGGGCTATTACTTCCACCGTGAAGGGCCTGAACTCGTAAATCTTGTGTGTACAACTTCACCATAGCTGGGATCTTGCCTCCTCATACCTTCCCCCCATTCTACTGTCAGTCTTAGAACCACGACAGTTGGCGCCCACCGTGGGGCAGGTGTCTTAGCGACTTTTTGGTGAAGTTGCGATTTTTCCAATTCCCATCATCATGGTTTCCAGCGGTGGATTGGCTGAGGGCCGCGAGATCCGTCTCGGTGCGCTCGTCTTTGTTGCCGACGACTCCGCCTGGCTTCAGGAAGCTCCCCTCGACGTCGAGACGCTCCCGTCCGTGGGTCGACGTACTTTCGTGCGTGCGTTCACGGCATCCTTCTCCGGCAGCCGTCGACCAAGTATCGGTCGGCTCCCGTGGTGTCCTCGCTCCCCGCTGTTCGCCGAGGCAAGCGATCCGGTTGGTCGCGACTTCAGCGGTGGGTGAAACACGCGGTGGCTCGTCAGTCAGCCACCCCACAAGTCACGGCAATCGAGCCTGACAAAACTCTCTACAGCATGTTCGATTTGTCGACTGGCTCCGTCGAGACCGCATCCGGGTGCGATAGCACCGATCCTGCGGCTGAAGTCTTGATGGTCGACGGACCACGTAGTCCGCCTGGCTTCCGCCGCGACGACGGCGGTGATGGTGGTGGCGATCCGTCACGCGTTCACAAGGAGTACCGCCCCGAACCCCTTTCTTCGCAGCAGAGGGAAGAGCTTCACCGCCGCAACATGGATGCGCTCCACACGCCCATCGTTGGGGGAACCTCCAAGGCTCGAGCCTTGGAGGAGGCGCGCCTAGCCAACTTGGTTGAGCGCACTTTACTGTAGAACCTTCAGCATGCACTCGACAAGCGTGCTCGGCAACGGATTCCTGAGTCCAGTCGACGACAGCTTTTTCCGCCTCAACCTCAGGTCTACCGCACTCCGATTCAAAATCTCACAGCTGCGGCCCATATAGCAGAGTCAATTCAGCCTTCCCAGTCGGAGGCTGGCAGAGGTTTGATGCAGATCCGGGCCTTACTCCGGGCAGCAGGAGAGCGGAACATAGCACTGTCTCAGTCGCGGAATAGGATTCATAGTAGATCTCTGATGGCAGATACAGTTCAGTCGGCCCACAGCCCAAGATCGCCCCCGCGGCGTGAGGGACATGGGCACTGGCAGGATCAATACAGGAACCACAAGCAGTATGATCACCGACTCGGCCGTGATCATCGTCGTCGAGTGCCTCGGCAATATGATGACAGACGCCCTCACAGTGGCGAGCAAAAAATACCAGTCGACCCAAGGGAGCCAGGCTTTGATGCGAGGTCTACTCTCGTTCAAGGTCTAGTCGACAGGAACAGAGCACACAGAGAGGGCCTTGACAGAGATCACCCGACTGGCAGCAGAGTTCATGTTTTAGGTCCAGAGTGTTTCAGCAGAGCCATCAGGGCCGCGGTGATTCCTCCCAACTTCAGGTTGGCGACTGGAGTCAGCAAGTTCACTGGTGAGTCCAAGCCTGACACTTGGCTTGAGGATTACCGAGTGGCTGTGCAGATTGGTGGTGGCAATGATGAAGTGGCCATGAAGCATCTTCCTCTGATGTTGGAAGGTTCAGCCAGAGCATGGTTGACTCAGTTAACACCAGGCAGTATATTCAGTTGGGAGGAACTTGCCCGAGTGTTTGTCAGAACTTTTGAGGGTACTTGCAAGCGGCCAGCAGGATTAACAGAATTGTAGCATTGCGTGCAAAAACCGAATGAGACTCTGAGGGATTACATTTAGAGGTGGACCACTTTGCATCACACAGTGGAAAATGTGTCCCAGCATCAAGTAGTTTGTGCCTTCAAGGAAGGCGTTAAGTATCGAGAACTGGTCCTGAAATTCGGTCGGACGGGAGATATATCTCTGACTCGGATGATGCAAATAGCCACTCGGTATGCTAACGGAGAAGAAGAGGATCGACTCTGCAGTGGAAAGAGCAAGCCAGTCGGTCAGGACACCGGTGGAGGCAATTCCAATCGGAAACAGAAGCGTAAAGCTGAGCCTGCAGGGCCTGGTGAAACTGCGGCAGTGATTCAAGGAAAGTTTAAAGGGAAACCTAAGGGGCCCTGGACCCCCAAAAAGGTAAAAGATCAAGCAGGAAATGATGTGTTGGATTTGCCAGGTCATATTCACACCAAGAAGGATGAAGAGGGTAATCTGATTTATCCTAAACACACCACTCGACAGTGTCGACTCCTGATCCAGCAATTCTGAGAGAAGCAGCCCAGTGAAAAGGAAAAGGAGTCGAACAAGGATGAGGACAAGGAAGAAGGTGATGATGGTTTTCCCAACGTCAATTCTACTCTGGTGATTTTTGCTGATGTTGAGAGCAAAAGTCGACTGAAAGTGATAAACCGGGAAGTGAATATGGTTGCTCCGGCAACGGCAACATACGTGAAGTGGTCACAAACAGCTATCACATTCGACCAGTCTGATCATCCTGCTCACATAGCCACTCCAGGGAGGCAAGCATTGGTGGTCGACCCAGTCGTTGCAGGCACTCGATTGACCAAAGTGCTAATGGATGGTGGTAGCGGCCTGAATATCCTTTATGCTGAAACCATGAAGGGGATGGGCATTCCGATGTCCAAGCTAAGCGAAAGCAACATGAGTTTCCATGGTGTTATCCCTGGAAAGAAAGCCGAATCACTCGGCCAGATAACCCTTGACGTGGCTTTCGGTGATTCAAAGAATTACCATAAGGAAAAGTTGACATTTGAAGTAGTGGATTTCTAGAGTGCTTATCATGGTATTTTGGGGAGGCCTGCATATGCACGCTTTATGGCTCGACCATGTTACGTGTATCTCAAATTGAAAATGCCTGGTCCCAGAGGAGTGATCACGATCACTGGCAATCGGCAGAAGGCAGAGGAATGCTTCCATAAGGGTTCTAAAATTGCCGATGTACAAATGGCAGCAGTTGAAATGCAAGAGTATCAAAAAAATGCAGATCCGAGTGATTTGTTGCGAGCCAAGAAGCCCGCCACAGATTCTGCATTTCAGTCGTCCGGTGAAACAAAGTCGATTCATATTCACCCGACCGATCCTAATGCTGCTCCTACTCATATCTCGACATCACTCGACAGCAAATAGTAAGAAGCGCTCATCCAGTTCCTCCGTGAGAACTGGGACATCTTTGCATGGAAACCTTCTGACATGTCGGGTGTACCCAGGGGACTGGCTGAGCACCGTTTGCGAGTTGACCCGAAAGTGAAACCAGTCAAGGAACATCTTCGATAGTCCGCCGTACAGAAGAGAAAGGCAATTGGCGAGGAAGTGGCTCGGCTCCTGGCAGCTGAGTTCATCCGAGAGATTTACCACTCTGAGTGGCTCGCCAATGTTGTCATGGTCCCCAAGAAGGACGACTCACTTCGTATGTGCATTGACTTCAAGCATATCAATCGGGCCTGCCCGAAAGATCATTTCCCTCTCCCCCGTATCGACCAAACGTCGACTCAACTACGGGGTGTGAGCGTTTCTCTTTTCTGGACACCTATTCCGGGTATCATCAGATCCGACTGTATGGACCCGATGAGATAAAACAGCTTCATCACTCCATTCGGGTGCTTTTGTTATGTCACCATGCCATTCGGTCTCAAGAACGCTGGTGCCACATTTATGAGGATGATTCAGAAGTGCCTGCTCACTCAAATCAGTTGGAATGTGGAACATATATGGATGACATCGTGGTCAAGTCGCGTAAAGGTTCCGACCTGCTGACTGACCTCGCTGAAACCTTTGCCAACCTGAGAAGGTATGATATCAAGCTTAATCCGTCGAAATGCACATTCGGAGTTCCAGGAGGAAAGTTACTCGATTTCCTCGTTTCCGAACGAGGGATCGACGCGAACCCAGAAAAAGTTGGGGCCATACTCCGGATGAAACGCCCTGTGCGGGTGCATGACGTTCAGAAGCTTACTGGTTGTTTGGCCGCCCTGAGTCGATTCATCTCTCGCCTCAGTGAAAAGGCATTGCCTCTTTACCGACTGATGAAGAAATCTGATAAGTTCGAGTGGACTCCTGAAGCTGATGTAGGGTTGGCAGAGCTCAAAACCCTGCTTTCCACCCAGCCGGTGCTTGCTGCCCCTATCAGCAAAGAGCCTTTACTGCTTTATATTGGAGCCACTGAACAAGTTGTCAGTACAGTACTCACGGTCGAGTGGGAAGAAGAAGGAAAAGCCTATAAAGTTTAGCGCCCAGTGTACTATATTTCTGAAGTCTTGACTCCATCCAAGCAGAGATATCCACATTATCAGAAGCTTGTTTACGGAATTTACATGACCACGAAGAAGGTTGCACATTATTTTTCAGATCATTCAATTACAGTCGTCAGCGGTGCACCATTGTCAGAAATTCTGAACAACAGAGATGCAACTGGTCGAGTGGCAAAATGAGCGATTGAACTCCTTCCATTGGATATCAAGTTCGAGGCAAAGAAAGCTATCAAGTCCCTAGCAATAGCAGATTTCCTCGCCAAGTGGGTTGAGCAGCAACAACCGACTCAGATTCACTTGGAGCATTCGACCATGTTCTTTGATGGATCCAAGATGTTGAATGGTTCTGGTGCTGGGGTGGTATTGGTATCCCCCGGGGAGACAGGCTCAGTTATGTTCTTCAGATTCATTTTGATTCCTCCAACAATGAGGCTGAATACGAAGCACTTCTGTACGGGTTGCGTATGGCCATTTCACTCAGCGTCCATCGCCTAATGGTCTACGGCGACTCAGATTTGGTGGTTAATCAAGTAATGAAGGAGTGGGGCGTGAGGAGCCCGGCTATGACTGGTTATTGTAATGTAGTGAGAAAGTTAGAGACGAAGTTCGAGGGGTTAGAGCTCCATCATATACCCCGACTGAAAAATCAAGCAGCCGATGATTTGGCAAAGATAGGTTCCAAGCGTGAGCCTATTCCCAGTAATGTGTTCTTGGAGCATCTTCACACGCCGTCTGTCCAAGAGGATCCCTTCACGGAGGAGCCCCCACAACCTAAGAGCCCTACTGATCCGACTGAAGTTGAAATCCCAGCCGTGGTCGACTAGGTCATGGAAGTTTTGGTCATCATACCCGATTGGACAGTGTCGTACATTGCATATATTCTCAGGAAAGAGCTCCCAGATGATGAAGAAGAGGCCCGTTAGATTGTCCGTCGATCTAAATCTTTCACAGTAATGGGTGGACAGCTTTACAGAGAAAGTGTTACCGGAGTCGCTCAGAAGTGCATAACACCGGAAGAAGGTCGAGTGATCCTCAACGACATCCATTCGGGGACCTGTGGTCACCATGCGTCCTCTCGGACCATTGTGGCCAAAGCATACCGAGCGGGGTTTTATTGGCCACGAGCGAATGAAATGGCGAAAGACATAGTCGACAAATGTGAAGGTTGCCAATTCTATTCCAATATGTCTCGCAAGCCTGCATCAGCCCTGAAGACCATTCCACTCGTCTGGCCCTTTGCTGTTTGGGGATTAGATATGGTTGGACCTCTGAGGACTGGCAGGAGTGGCTTCACTCATGTACTCATGGCAGTCGACAAGTTCACCAAATGGATTGAAGCCAAGCCTATCAAAAACCTCGAAGCAAGTACTACTGTCAGCTTCATCAGAGAGTTAACATTCAGATATGGTGTCCTGCACATCATCATCACAGATAATGCTTCGAACTTCGATTCTGATGAGTTCAGGGCCTTTTG
This sequence comes from Triticum aestivum, assembly GCF_018294505.1. NCBI lineage: Eukaryota > Viridiplantae > Streptophyta > Magnoliopsida > Poales > Poaceae > Triticum > Triticum aestivum. Next base: position 272,062,924 of record NC_057796.1, on the reverse strand, counting down.
CGCTTCCCAAGGCACTCGGGTCGACTATGCTTCAGTCGCCCATCCCCAGTCGAATGGACAAGATGAAAGAGCAAATGGATTGATTCTCAAATGACTGAAACCCCGATTGATGCGTGACCTAGCATGCAGCAGGTGCCTGGGTTGATGGACTTCCATCAGTGCTTTGGGGATTGAGGACAACTCCTAATCGGTCGACTGGCCGAACTCCATTCTTCTTAGTCTATGGGGCTGAAGCTGTCCTTCCGAGTGACTTGCTTCACAATGCACCCAGAGTCGAACTTTTCTCAGAAGATGAAGCGGAACAGGCTCGGCAAGATGCAGTTGATCTCCTGGAAGAGGAAAGAGAGATGGCTCTGATCCGGTCGACCATTTATCAGCAAGACCTGCGTCGATTCCACGCCAGAAACGTGAGGGGTCGAGCATTTCAAGAGGGAGACTTGGTTCTTCGAGTGGATCAGCAGAAACCACAAAAGCTCGCTCCTGCTTGGGAAGGCCCCTTCATTGTCACCAAAGTGCTCCACAACGGAGCATACCACCTCTACAATGTCGAGCACAATAAAGACGAACCACGCGCTTGGAATGCGGAGCTGCTCCGTCCCTTTTATACTTAAGCATTCAGATTGTTGAGATGTAATAAGAAATACCTTCTAGTTTGGTTATCAAAGACACAGTTTCACAGTCTCCTAAATGATTGTTGTTCCTTTTTTATGTGTTCTAAATCCCCCAGCGGGTGCCTTAGCTTAGCTGCGAATCCGTTTCGCCTAAGTTCCAAAAAAGAAAATCCTACCGAGTGGTGAGCAAGCCTCTCACTCGGGGGCTTAGCTGCAGTCCAGTACTCGCCTAAGTTTAAAAAATCCTACCGAGTGGAGAGCAACCCTCTCACTCGGGGGCTTAGCCGCAGTCCAGTACTCGCCTAAGTTTAAAAAATCCTACCGAGTGGCGAGCAAACCTCTCACTCGGGGGCTTAGCTGCAGTCCAGTACTCGCCTAAGTTTAAAAAAATCCTACCGAGTGGTGAGCAAGCCTCTCACTCGGGGGCTTAGCTACAGTCCAGTACTCGCCTACGTTTAAAAAATCCTACCGAGTGGCGACCAAGCCTCTCACTCGGGGGCTTAGCTGCAGCCCAGTACTCGCCTAAGTTTAAAAAATCCTACCGAGTGGTGAGCAAGCCTCTCACTCGGGGGCTTAGCTGCAGTCCAGTACTCGCCTAAGTTTAAAAAAGCATACAGAGTGGTGAGAAACCCTCTCACTCGGGGGCTTAGCTGCAGTCCAGTACTCGCCTAAGTTTAAAAAATCCTACCGAGTGGCGAGCAACCCTCTCACTCGGGGACTTAGCTGCAGTCTAGTACTCGCCTACGTATAAAACACGTTCCTAGTGAGAGCCGATCTTCTCGCTCGGGAACCTGGCCACATGCTCCATCCTGATCTGCAAGGACAACGAGGTGTAGGTCGACTGCGACCTTCTCCTCAGAGCTGCGCCATAAATACAATGTACACTCCATCCTGATCCGTGAGGACGATGAGGTGCAGGTCGACTGCGACCTTTTCGTCAGAGCTGCGCCATAAGTACAATGTGTGGTCCATCCCGATCCGCGAGGGCAACGAGGTGCAGGTCGACTGATTACCTTCTCCTCAGAGCTGCATTTCAAGTACAAAGACTATTCCGAGTGAAGAAACAAGTTCCACTCGAAGGCAAGCACCAGCATATTCAGAGAAAAACCAAGTTCAAATAAATCCTAAGGTTCCAGACCACGGATTAAAGTACTCGGGCATCAGGCCCGAAGGAGTTTTACGGTTACAAAATCACTCGACATTCCGAGGCTAATTTAAGGCAAGGCATAAAGTTTGTTTACTCCGCAGGAGGAGGGCTAGCTGGCTCGACAAACTCATCCAGGTCGATACCGTCAGCGATCCGAGTGGCAGCAGCAATGAAAGTCTCCATGAAAGATTGGAAGTCGTGCTTTTTGGTATTGGCAACCTTGATTGCTGCTAGCTTCTCTTCTCGCGCTTCCTTGCAGTGGACACGAACCAGAGACAAAGCCACATCAGCACCGCAACTAGCAGAAGACGTCTTCCATTCCTGCACCCGACCAGGAACCTCGTTGAGTCGAGCCATCAAAGACTCAAGGTCATTTTGGAGCGTCGCTCTTGGCTAGAGTGTTGTGTCGATTCGCGACACCGCAACTTTCAGATGAGCAAGGTAGTCGACAACACCAGCGACACGGGATTCCAGTCGGACCACGTGAAGGAAATATGCCCTAGAGGCAATAATAAAGTTATTATTTATTTCCTTATAGCATGATAAATGTTTATTATTCATGCTATAATTGTATTAACCGGAAAGATGATACATGTGTGAATACATAGACAAACAGAGTGTCACTAGTATGCCTCTACTTGACTAGCTCGTTGATCAAAGATGGTTATGTTTCCTAGCCATAGACATGAGTTGTCATTTGATTAACGGGATCACATCATTAGAAGAATGATGTGATTAACTTGACCCATTCCATTAGCTTAGCACTTGATCGTTTAGTATGTTGCTATTGCTTTCTTCATGACTTATACATGTTCCTATGACTATGAGATTATGCAACTGCCGTTTACCGGAGGAACACTTTGTGTGCTACCAAACGTCACAACATAACTGGGTGATTATAAAGGTGCTCTATAGGTGTCTCCAAAAGTACTTGTTGGGTTGGCGTATTTTGAGATTAGGACTTGTCACTCCGATTGTCGGAGAGGTATCTCTGGGCCCACTCGGTAATGCACATCACTATAAGCCTTGCAAGCATTGCAACTAATGAGTTAGTTGCGGGATGATGTATTACGGAACAAGTAAAGAGACTTGCCGGTAACGAGATTGAACTAGGTATTGAGATACCGACGATCGAATCTCGGGCAAGTAACATACCGATGACAAAGGGAACAACGTATGTTGTTATGCGGTTTGACCGATAAAGATCTTCGTAGAATATGTAGGAGCCAATATGAGCATCCAGGTTCCGCTATTGGTTATTGACCGGAGACATGTCTCGGTCATGTCTACATAGTTCTCGAACCCGTAGGGTCCGCACGCTTAAAGTTTCGATGACAGTTATATTATGAGTTTATATGTTTTGATGTACCGAAGGTTGTTCGGAGTCCTGGATGTGATCACGGACATGACGAGGAGTCTCGAAATGGTTGAGACATGAGGATATATTGGAAGCCTATGTTTGGATATCGGAAGTGTTCCGGGTGAAATTGGAATTTTACCGGAGTACCGGGAGGTTACCGGAACCCGCTGGGGGCTTAATGGGCCAT
>NC_057796.1:272051905-272059302 GCF_018294505.1 Triticum aestivum | reverse complement strand
GGCCGCACCTCTCCCCCTTGCTCCTTTATATACGGGGGCAGGGGGCACCCTAGAGACACAACAATTGATCGTTTGATCTTTTAGCCGTGTGCGGTGCCCCCCTCCACCATAGTCCACCTCGATAATACTGTAGCGGTGCTTAGGCGAAGCCCTGCGTCGGTAGAACATCATCATCGTCACCACGCCGTCGTGCTGACGAAACTCTCCCTCAACACTCGGCTGGATCGGAGTTCGAGAGACGTCATCGGGATGAACGTGTGCTGAACTCGGAGGTACCGTGCGTTCGGTACTTGATCGGTCGGATCGTGAAGACGTACGACTACATCAACCGCGTTGTGCTAACGCTTCCGCTTTGGGTCTACGAGGGTACATGGACAACACTCTCCCCTCTCGTTGCTATGCATCACCATGATCTTGCGTGTGCGTAGGAAATTTTTTGAAATTACTACGGTCCCCAACAGCACGTTCATGGCAGCTTCGTCCTTCACAGGAGAGAAGATGGGGTCCAAGCTTGTCTCAACTCGCCCAGTCTCTTCCTCGAAGTTCTGGCAAAACTCTGCACACGCAATACAACGATGAGTCAATGGTTATATATCGAATTGACAGCAACCAGTCAGTCGGACAAGGGAAGGCACCTTCAAGCATGACGAACAACTTTTTGGCAAGACCTCCCAGATAATTCTCCAAGTCATCTCTCTTGCGGGCGATGTCTTCCACTTTGTCGGTCAGGGCCCTCTTGTCCTTCTTCAGACGAGTCGCTTCCTTATTGCCTTCATCAAGGGCGGTTTTCAGCTTGGCGTTCTCTTCCTCCAGTTTGCCGACTGAAGCCAGCTTCTGGTCGGCGAGTGCAATTTTCTCTTCAGCTGCTTTCTGCGCGGCTGCAAGGTCCAGATCCTTCTTCACTAGAGCCTAGTTCATTATTTCTGAAAGAAATAACGCTTGGATCAGAAAAAGCAAATAACACCCGGTTCAGGAACAAATCAGTCGACAAGTTTTTCGTACCAGCGGCTTCATCCTTGGCCTTCTGCAAGTTTGTCTTGGCTAGCTCCAGATCGAGATTGAGCTGAATCTGCTTCTTCTCCAGGTCAGCAAAATGAGCTCCAAGTTCACAGGATTTCTATAATCAAAAGACGACCAGTCGACAGATGAAAATACTGGTTACTTCAGAGCAATAGAGTGATAAATTCAACAAGTTCTAAGACTACTGCCGAATCAAACATCCAATAGTAGTCTCGGGGACTACACCCAGTGGGTGCACTTAGCATGCCCCCACTGCTTCAGTTTCCACTTGACATGATCCGCCCAGGCCGAGTGTAAAAAAAAAGAGGAAAGTTGTTCTCAGACTACAGTCGACTACCGGCAATCGACTATGGTCTCGGGGACTACACCCAGTGGGTGCACTTAGCGTGCCCCCACTGGTCCAGTTTCCACCCGACATGGTCCGCCCAGGCCGAGTGAGAAAATTCCGATTCTCAAACCATAAGCCGACTGCCCGCAGTCAACTATGGTCTCGGGGACTACACCCAGTGGGTGCACTCAGTGTGCCCCCACTAGTTCAAAAACTCAGTCGACACAACCTAGTCGACCCAAGAAACAAAACTATTCAGCAGTAAGTTAAAACACCCATTGGGTGTACAAATGCAAAACGCAGACTGATGGAAAGATCCCTCAGGGAAAGTTTTCAGGTAGCATATCCTAACAGAACAAGCGACAAGCTAAAGGGTCAGTCGGCGATCAACCAACCTGGACGTTGCTCTGGAGAGCTGAGCTGGCATCGTAAGCAGCTTGGTTGGCCTCCCGGACCACCTTCATCCACTCCATCATGATGCCCGCCTGGTGTATAGCCTCCTTGGCAGCACTCACTTGGTCCTTTGGGACGTGATGTGCAGTGAAGAGTGAAGATGGATTGGCTGGAGTCTACGCAGTCGTTGCTGAAGGCTGGGCACTCGACAATGGTACGGCGAAAGTCACAGAAGTTCGATTGGCGTCGCGGGTCTCCTGGATTACCGGTTCCGTCACCGGCGTCGACTGAGTCGCCTTTTCAGTTGATGTCTTCCTGCTTCTCCTTCCCATAGGCCTCAGCGGCACATCCTCGTCATCATCTGGAAGATCAATGACATTGGGAGGAGCTGCAAAAAGAATCAATCGCCAGAATTCAGTCGACCAGCAAAACGGCTGAGAAAGTAAAGATAAGATTACAAGAGTCATACCCGGATTAGAGGTGACTGCATCCTCCATTTCCTCGTCTTCGTCCCTGTAAACAGAAGTCCCAGAGGTAGCAGCACTGCAAATCTCAAGATTCAGTCGGTCAGACCTTCCGAAATGAGTCGACTAAATTTCAATCCATGCCAAACCAAGAAATCAAGTCCAACTATTACCCGGAAGCAATGGGAATGGTCACTTTGATCTTGGGCAAAGCCTTCCGCGGTTTTGACGGCGTAACCTTAGACTGCTTTGGGGCCTTTTCAGTCGGCGTTGGAGAAGATGTCCGAGGGCGCTTTGAGGTCTGTCCAGTCTGCGCAGTCGCCTTGCCATGGATACTTGCCGGGTCATGCTTATTCTTGGAACGCCTTTCATTGCGAGGTGGTGACTCGACCTCTTCGCCACTGCTCGAGTCCTCGCTTTCCTCCTCCTCTTCTCCTCCATCAGACTGATAATCCATGCTTTCACCTCCGCTTTCTTCTCCTTCCTGGTACTGCTCTTGCTCCCCGTTCGGCATTGAGTATGTATCTGTATAGATCTGTGAAGCAAAAGAGGTGAACAAAGGATGGTCGACTCAGTAAACAATTGCAAGTCAGAATGAAAAACACTCGGAAATAAAATAATGGACTTTGTCTGGTTGGTTGTTGGTGTCGAATGGTAAAACCCTTTGGGGCCCCCTGGGGTTGTCCTTGTTTCCTATGATGCCTTGCACCCACTGCGCCACCGTCTTCTCATCAACGTCCTCTGGGTGGATCCAAGTGGAATCTTCAATCCCCGAGTACATCCACATCGAGTGATCGCGAGCCTGGAGGGGCTGGATACATCGATTGAGAAATACCTCGAGCAAATCCATTCTGGTCACACCCTCATGAATCCGTTGAACTACTCGCTCCATCAACATGGCCACCTCCACATTCTCTGCTGGAGTCACTTCAAGGTGGTGGGTTTCTGGACTCGCGCCAAAGAAAAGGGAGGTAGACCGGTCGAGTGGCCAGGAGTCGACTTGTCTTTGCAATAAAACCAAGTCGACTGCCACCCTCTAACCGAGTCGGGGAGAGTCATCACAGGAAAAGCGCTCTTCCCCCGCATCTGGATGCCCAAGCCCCCACACATCTGGATTACCTGGGTTTTCTCGTCACTCGGGCTAGCTTTTTTCACAGTCTGCGAGCGACATGTGAAGATGTGCTTGAACAGACCCCAGTGCGGTTGACAGCCCAGGAAATTCTCACACAGTGAGACAAAGGCAGCAAGGTACATGATAGTATGGGGAGAGAAATGGTGGAGTTGAGCTCCGAAGAGGTTCAGAAAGGCACGGAAAAAGGGATGTGGGGGCAAAGAAAAACCGCGGTCGACGTGGGTAGCGAGCAAGCCGCATTCACCCTCCTGGGGCTGCGGCTCAGACTCGTCCCCCGAGAGCCTCCAGGAACCATGCTCGATCAACCCACTCTTGGCCAGATCTCACAGATCATCCATCTTGATGGTGGACTGGATCCAGTCGCCCTGAACCCAGCCGCGCGGCAAGCCGGATCTCGACGACGACCCGCTCCTGCCGGTATTCTTCCCCTTCCCCTTCGTCGCCCCCTTCTTCGCGTGTTCCAGCGCCGCCGTCTTGTCCTTCGCCATCGAAGCAAGAGGCGCACGGGCGGGAGGCGGCGTCGAGAACAGAAGTGGCAGCGGTGGAGAAACAGAGGAGGGAGAAGGAGAAATTGGGGCGCACTATACAGAATTCCCCAATCCAACGCCTTATATGGAATCGTTTCCGAGTGACTGGCCATTGGGCCCGGACGATCCTGACAAATCCCGCAACTGGCGCTCGCTCGGTACGTGGCAAAAAAGGTGCCGCAGATATCGAGGTGTCCCTGCCTAATCCGTCCCGATTACTGCGGCCTCCTCCGTCCCGCGCGCTTCCCAAAATTTTGAATCCGGCAAGATCCGGGAGTAGCAGAGCAGTTCGTCAGACCGAAGATTTTTTCCATAACAACACTCGAAGCTTAGCAGCAAAGTTCACTCGACAAACTAAGAATGGATCAAGGGGACTGAAAAAGAAGTTGAAGTCATCATATTGTTCATTGATCCCAGCAAGACGCTTCCAAAGCGCAAAAATCGAGTCGGAATTATTTTCAACTCCTTATCCACTCGAACCCTGAACCATTCGGGGGCTAATGACGACAACATGTACCTAGGGTAGGGTCATAGGCCTGACCTAGACACCCTCCCCAAGGACATTACCCTAAAGTCAGAAGCATTCAAGGCATAACATCATCCACTCGACCAGAAGCACTCCACTCGGAAGACTCAATGTCACTTGACCATAGCATTAGCCACTCGACAACTAGAAGGTCTAAATCCGCTCTGAACAGCAATGGTCGGGCATTTACTTTATAGACTTAATAGTCATTCATGTATCTTTATTGCTGGCATTACCAGTAACGCCCCCTCTTTATGTACTTTAAACCCTGTGTAACTGAGGGCCGAAGGGGTCTGGCGAACTCTATATAAGCCACCCCCCTCCTCAGGGAGAAGGGTTCGCACCCCCTGTAACTCCACACACATATAATCCAGTCGACTGCCTCCGGGCACCGAGACGTAGGACTATTACTTCCGCCGTGAAGGGCCTGAACTCGTAAACCTTGTGTGTACAACATCACCATAGCTGGGATCTTGCCTCCTCATACCTTCCCCCCATTCTATTGTCAGTCTTAGAACCACGACATCGCCCACAACTCACTTGTGTTCTACTCGTGCATATAACATCTACGCATAAACCTAGCTCGGATGCCACTGTTGGGGAACGTAGTAATTTCAAAAAAATCCTAAGCACACGCAAGATCATGGTGATGCATAGCAACGAGAGGGGAGAGTGTCGTCCACGTACCCTCGTAGACCGTAAGCGGAAGCGTTATGAAAACGTGGTTGATGTAGTCATACGTCTTCACGATCGACCGATCCTAGTACCGAACGTACGGCACCTCCGTGATCTGCACACGTTCAGCTGGTGACGTCCCACGAACTCACGATCCAGTAGAGCTTCGAGGGAGAGTTCTGCCAGCACGACAGCGTGATGAAGGTGATGATGAAGCTACCGACGCAGGGCTTCGCCTAAGCACCGCTATGATATGACCGAGGTGGATTATGGTGGAGGGGGGCACCGCACACGGCTAAGACATCAACGATAAACTTTTGTGTCTATGGGGTGCCCCCTCCCCCGTATATAAAGGAGTGGAGGAGGGGGAGGAGGTCGGCCTCCTAGGCGCGCCCCAAGGGGAGTCCTACTCCCATCGGGAGTAGGATTCCACCCCTTCCAAGAGTAGGAGTAGGAGGAAAGGAAGGAGGAGAGAGGGGGAAGGAAAAGGGGGGCGCCCCCCCCTTGATACGTCTCCAACGTATCTATAATTTTTTATTGTTCCATGCCATTATATTATCTGTTTTGGATGTTCAGTGGGATTTATTATACACTTCTATATTATTTTTGGGACTAACCTATTAACCGGAGGCCCAGCCCAAATTGCTTTTTTTGCCTATTTCAGTGTTTCGAAGGAAAGGAATATCAAACGAAGTCCAAACGGAATGAAACCTTCGGGAACGTGATTTTCGGAACAAACGTGATCCAGAGGACTTGGAGTAGACGTCAAGCAATCAACGAGGAGGCCACGAGGCAGGGAGGCGCACCTGCCCCCCTGGGCGTGCCCCCCACCCTCGTGGGCCCCTCGTAGCTCTCCTGACCGACCTCTTTCGCCTATATATACTCATATACTTTGGAAACATCAGAACAGGAGCCGAAACCCTATTTCTACCGCCGCAACTCTCTGTACCCGTGAGATCCCATCTTGGTGCCTTTTTCGGTGCTCCGCCGGAGGGGGCATTGATCAAGAAGGGCTTCTACATCAACACCATAGCCTCTCCGATGATGTGTGAGTAGTTTACCTCAGACCTTCGGGTCCATAGTTATTAGCTAGATGGCTTCTTCTCTCTCTTTGGATCTCAATACAAAGTTCTCCTCAATTCTCTTGGAGATCTATTCGATGTAATCTTCTTTTGCGGTGTGTTCGTCGAGATCCGATGAATTGTGGGTTTATGATCAAGATTATCTATGAACAATATTTGAATCTCCTCTAAATTCTTTTATGTATGATTTGTTATCTTTGCAAGTCTCTTCGAATTATCAGTTTGGTTTGGTCTACTAGATTGATCTTTCTTGCAATGGAAGAAGTGGTTAGCTTTGGGTTCAATCTTGCGGTGCTCGATCCCAGTGACAGAAGGGGAAACGACACATATTGTATTGTTTCCATCGAGGATAAAAAGATGGGGTTTATATCATATTTCTTGAGTTTATCCCTCTGTCATCTTGCTTAAAGCGTTACTCTGTTCTTATGAAGTTAATACTCTAGATGCATGCTGGATAGTGGTCGATGTGTGGAGTAATAGTAGTAGATGCAGGCAGGAGTCGGTCTACTTGTCACGGACGTGATGCCTATATACATGATCATACCTAGATATTCTCATAACTATGCTCAATTCTATCAATTGCTCGATAGTAATTTGTTCACCCACTGTAATACTTATGCTCTTGAGAGAAGCCACTAGTGAAACCTATGGCCCCCGGGTCTATTCTCTTTCATATTAATCTACCGTTATTTCTATTACCGTTTATTTTGCTTTCTTTACTTTTAGTCTTTATCATAAAAAATACCAAAACTATTATCTTATCATCTCTATCAGATCTCACTTTTTTGCAAGTGGCCGTGAAGGGATTGACAACCCCTTTATCGCGTTGGTTATAAGGTTCTTATTTGTTTGTGTAGGTACGTGGGACTTGAGCGTGGTCTCCTACTGGATTGATACCTTGGTTCTCAAAAATTGAGGGAAATACTTACGCTACTTTACTGCATCACCACTACTGGAATCAGCTAATTTGCCATCTGCCAGCTCTTTGCCGTCTGCTAGCTGACGGCAAAGAAGCTCTTTGCCATCAGCTACACATAAGCAGACGGCAAAGAAAAGGCTGACGGCAAAGAAGCTCTTTGCCATCAGCCAGCTCTTTGTCGTCTGCCAGCAGACGGCAAAGAATCTTTGCCGTCCGATGGCAGACGGCAAAGAGTGTGGTGGCCCCCACCCCCCGCTCGTTTGAAAAAATCTTAACGGCCCACCTCTTTGCCGTCCGCTAGCAGACGGCAAAGAGGCAAAAAGGCGGACGG